>NC_057809.1:581380768-581391292 GCF_018294505.1 Triticum aestivum | reverse complement strand
CGGGGGAGGGTTGCGGTGGGTCATCGGCGGCGGTGGAGCTAGCGGGGGAGGGTGCGGGTGGGATTGAGATGGAGGGGGATCGAGATCGAGATGGAGGGGGAATCGAGATCGAGATGGAGGGGGATCGAGATCAAGTGTCCTCATGAATTCAAAAAGTGCCCATGAAATTTAAAAATATTCATGATATCAAAAAGTGCCCATGAAATACAATCGAGAAATGAAGACTACGATTTAAATACAATCGATCTTAGCTAACTATCTGTTCACAATCTTCTTGCCCTTCTTTTTCGCAAATGGAGTTCTTCTGTGGAACGGACGTCCTTTAGGTAGGGTGGTCCTGCTTCTTCTTGTGGTGTATGCTGCTACTTCATCGTCGTCGTCATGTTCGATCTTCGGGTCGCCGTACTTGTCGAAGTCTTGCTCATTGGCTAGTCCATCCATTCCGATGATCTTCCTTTTGCCTCTCCTCACGACAACACGACTGGGCTTTGACGGGTCGGTAATGAAGAAGCATTGGTCCACTTGGGAAGCCAGTACCCATGGCTCATTTTTCGCGGTGACGTTTGCACCCGCGGTCTTGGATTTGGCTTCGGGTATAACCATGGTGGTGAAATACCGGTCTTCTTTTAGGACGCTCTTGGCCCATCTAACACGGAACATCGGGACCTTCTCTCCAGCGTAGCTCAGCTCCCAGATCTCCTTGATCCTTCCGTAGTATCTGTCCTTGTCGTTACCAGTGTAGGATTCCATCGTTACCCCGGAGTTCTGATAACCATCGCTCTTCACGTCCTTGTCCTCGGTGTAGAATGTGTAGCCGTTGATATCGTATGCCTCATAGGTCATCAGGTTGTGCTCGGCGCCCTGTGACAAGGTGAATATGAGTTGTTCTTCCGCGGAAGAAACTTCATGAAAGGGTACGACAGAAGCTTCTGCTTGAACCAACGCGTGAAACATGAGTTGTGCCCTTTGAGTATATCTCCGTCTGTCCTCTGTTGGCCTCGATCATTGTACGTCTTCTCAATAAAGGTTTTGTGCTCTACTACCCAAGGATCGACCACGTCTATGTGTTGTAGCGCGAATAGGTTTGCCCTTTCAAAGTCGGCGAGTCGACCCTCGAAGTCGACATGCATTTCGCGGCGACCCTCACGGTGACCCCATCCAGCGAGCCTGTCGAGGTGCCTGTTGACGGGCAGACCAACGGGGTTCTCGATGCCTAGATAATTCGTGCAGTAGGAGATGCACTCTTCGGTCAGAAAGCCCCTGGCTATACTTCCCTCTGGACATGACATGTTGCGAACGTATCCTTTGATGACACCATTCATCCTTTCGAATGGCATCATGCTGTGCAGGAACGTCGGCCCGAGTTGGATGATATCCTCCACGATATGGACCAGCAGATGCACCATAACGTCGAAGAATGCGGGCGGGAAGTACATCTCAAGCTCGCATAGTATCACCACGATCTCTTCCTGTAGCCTTCTGAGTTGCCTCACGCCAATCGACTTCCGAGAGATGACGTCGAAAAAGTTGCATAGGCCAAATAGCATTTCACGGACGTGCGCGTCCATGATCCCACGGATTGCAACTGGAAGTATCTGCGTCATCAGCACATGACAGTCGTGAGACTTCATCCCGCTGAACTTCTGCTTCGCTGGGTCTAGGTATCTGCTTATCTTCCCCGCGTAACCGTAAGGAAGTTTTACTCCTAGGAGGCAGGTGAAAAACTACTCGATCTCCTCCTGACTTAGAGTGAAGCACGCAGGAGGGTAGTCATTTCCGGTCTTCTTGGCCTTTTTGCCTTTGCGACGACTTTCTGTGTCCTGCTTCGCCTCATCATCATCATCATCATCATCATCATCATCATCATCATTAGCGTGAAGCTCCTGCCTGATGCCCATTGATTTCAAGTCTGCCCTTGCTTTCGGCCCATCTTTGGTCCTCTCTGGCATGTTGAGCAGGGTACCAAGCAGACTCTCGCACACGTTCTTCGTGATATGCATGACATCAAGGTTGTGTGGCACACGGTGGATCTTCCAGTACGGCAAGTCCCAGAAAACAGACCTCGTTTTCCATATCTTCAGCAGCGGCTCTGGCGCCTTTCGCTTCTTTCCCGGCTCTGGTGCCTTTTGCTTCTTTCCCGGCAGTGGGAAGTCTTTCCAATTTTTCAACAACTCGTCTATTTCCTCGCCGCTCCTCGTACACGGGCATTTTCGGGGTTCGGTTTCACCATCAAACAGATCCTTGCGTTTCCTCCGCGGGTCATCGTCGCGAAGCCACCTTCGATGTCCCATGAACACGGTTTTCGAAGACCCGGGATCTCTATCTAGCTGGCGATACGTTGTGTCATCCATGCACCTTACGCATCCAGAAAATCCGTGGACTACCTGCCCCACGAGATATCCGTAACCGAGATAGTCGTGCACCGTCATGAGCAGTGCGGCTCTCATAAGGAAATATTCTTTCTCTGCGGTGTCCCACGTATTGGCTGGCGTTTTCCACAGCGTGTCTAGCTCCTCCTTCAGCAGCCCCAGATACATATTGATGCCGTTCCCTGGTTGTTTCGGCCCTTCAATTAGCATACTCATGTGAATGTACTTCCTCTTCATGCACAACCAGGGGGAACGTTGTACATCCACACAAACACAGGCCAGGTGCTATGTGTGCTTCTCTGGCTGCCAAACAGATTGACTCCATCGGTGCTCGCGCCCAGCATGATGTTCCTTGGATCCTTCCCAAATTCTGGGTATTCGAAGTTCAACGCTTGCCACTGGCTCGCATCCTTAGGGTGACTCAGCATCTTGTCTTTTTTATTTATCTCCAGATCATTTCCGTCATCTTCCCGCTTCTTATCCTCCCTATCCGCGTGCCAACGCAGGAGCTTTGCTACCTTAGGGTCCGCGAAATACCGCTGCAGACGAGGAGTGATCGGAAAGTACCACACCGATTTTCGAGGAGCTTTCTTCCTCTTCTTGTATCGAGTGACGCCGCACACCGGACATATGGTAGACTCCGCGTGCTCGTCCCAATAAATGATACAATTGTTCATGCACACATGGTATTTCACGTGCGGTAAATCCAGAGGACACACGATTTTCTTCGGCTCCTCAAAACTGGTCGGGCACTTGTTCCCCTTGGGAAGACGTTTGTGCCAGAATGACATGTTCTCGTCGTAGCATGCGTCGGTCATTTTGTGTTTTACCTTCATCTCCAGAGCCATGAGCGTTACTTTCAGGCGGGTATCCTCGGGCTTGCATCCTTCATACAATGGAGTAACCGCGTCTATCTCCAGTTGATCCAGCTTGGCTTTCTCTCGGGCGGCAGCTCTTGCGTTATCCGTCTGCTTGAGAAGCAGCTCTTGAATGTGAGGGTCCTGCACCCAGCCTCCATCGTCGTCTGCTCTGGCATCTTCATCTTCATGATCATGCCCTTCGTCTTGATCTTCCTCATCATAATGTACAACATCTTCTACATGATGACTGTGTACAACATCACCGTCGTGATCATGTCCTGGAGATTCTTCGTCTTCTCGCCCGCCCTCGCCGCGGTGGTACTTGTCTTGTTGCCCTTCCTCATTTCTTGCCCGCCCCCCATGGACGACTTCATAGTCATCTTCATCACCTTGCCACCGATAGCCATCCATGAAACCACGCAAGAGCAGGTGGTCCCGCACCTGCCCGGAATCCGGGTCTGCAATAAGGCTCTTCAGCTTGCATCTTCGACACGGACATCTTATCTCTGTCTCGTTCTTTTGAAGCATCTCGGCCTTCGCGGAGCTCAAAAATCTATTCACGATGCCTTCAGTCATCGTGCGGACCATGGTCGCCTGTGGGGTAGAGCAAAGCGATATTTTAGAACCAAGAAATTTTTTGGCATGACCTTCCCTAAAAATAGGACCAAAAAGAATCCATAGTGCCAAAATTCTCGCCGAAACGGAAATGAATCAAAACATTCCGGCAAAATATTGGCAACTATCGCATTTCAAATACCGGTACCTTCAAACACAAACATATATGCAACACCACAAACACATGCAACACCACAAACATACATAGATCTAGCTAGGCCACAAAAAGTGCATGTGCACGTTGTTGGAGTGAGCTAGGGAGAAAAAAAGTAGATCTACGTCATGAAGATAGCTTTCCCCTTACTTACCTATCAAAAAAGGTAATTTCACCACTTAATTTTGATGAATCTATGGTGGAAATGAGGTGAGGAGGAGGAGATGGCCGAAAGCTTGGAGAAGGAGGTGGAGGGAATGAAGTGGGGAAAGTGAGTGGGTAGGTGTGGGGCTGTCCAAAATATCTTGTTGGGGTCCCAGGTTACTAATGGCGCACCACCAGCAAATGCGCCATTAGTAACCCTGGTTACTAATGGCGCACCTGCAGGTGGTGCGCCATTAGCAGTTTTGAAAAAAGTAAAATATATATATATACTAATGGCGCACCGGGTAATAGTGCGCCATTACTAGTTTAAACTAGTAATGGCGCACTGTGAAACGATGCGCCATTAGTAGTTTTGCAAAAATAAGAATAATTTTTTTACAGTAATGGCGCACTATCTGCTTGGTGCGCCATTACTATTTAGAACTAGTAATGGCGCACTTCGACCTGATGCGCCATTAGTATGTATGGAAAAATGGAAAAAAATAATGATTTAATACTAGTGCCGCACCCTGTTTCTGGTGCGCCATTAGTGTCTTCCACACTAATGGCGCATCACCAACCGGTGCGCCATTAGTATATAGTAGTGGCGCACTGCTTCCATGGTGCGCCATTAGTATCAATCCTATCTATAGCCCTTTTCCTAGTAGTGGCAAGAGAGTGCAAGGAACGTCGGCGGTGCCCTGCGAAAACATGTAGGGCGTCAGGGATGCCCAGTCAAAGGCAAGGAGATGAAGTCATCGGCCGAGAGGCTTAGTTACCGTGATGCCGTCGAGCTCGGCTATGTCGAGGCACCGCCAACGGCGGGCGTGCAACTGACGGAGGGGCCGCTTGCTGGTGAGGTGCCAGCCGGCGTACACCCGGGTGCATTAAGCTCCAATGCCCATGCCGGCGCCGGAGACACGAATACCGCCTCCGCCGGAGACACCAATGGCGCCACCGGAGACACCAATGGCGCCACCTGCGCGTTGTGCGAGTTGCTGGCCGTGAAGCTGGGAACCGGGGGAGGCCCCTGTTGGCCGCCCGCAATCCACGTCGTCAGCCCATGAATCAACATAGGCACCATGGCATTGAGCTTCGTTCCTAGTTGTTGTTCCACTTGCTCTTGGACAAGCTCCGGAATCCGCGCCACTTGTGCCTTGAGTGCTTCAACCTCGCGCGACTGGCTTTCTGAGCTGGTATTTTTCTCCTTTCGCCCACCAGCGGTATAGTATGACGACCATTTTGTGGACAAGCCTTTGCCGTCCACACGACCAGCTGACGTCGGCTTACTGAGCTTATCCTTGTTTTTTATTATGTTCAACGCCCTATTCAAAGGGGTGTCGAAAGGGAAGCTCTAAGACGACCCCACGCTACTGCTTTCTTTGTCCTGCGGAAGGAACGTGAACCATTTAGAAATATTGGGGATTAATTAGAATGCAACCATATGGAGCTAATTACGTGGGGGTGTATTCCTTACCAGAACAAGCTCAAGCTCCCTGGTCTTCGGATCCATGATAAGCTCCTTTGTTACCGGGTCCTCCTTGTACCGGGCCCTGAGAAAGTTCCTGGTCTGCTTGGCACGGTATTTCTCGAAGCGGGGCGGTAGGCCTTGCTCGGCACGCTCCGCGTCCTCCTTGTCCCATATAGGCTCCGCCACTCTGTAACCGCCGGGACCGAGTTGGTGGACCCCTAAGTTCAACTGCCGCATTTCTTTCCCCCACTGACTTGATTTGGAGGTTGCGCTGCTCTCGCACTTGATCTTGAACTCCTTGTAGTCATCTTCGCTCATCAAAGGATATTTCGCCTTGATCTTGTCATAACTATCACCTTTTTCAATCATTGCCTTCACTGTGCTTCTCCAAGTAGACAGGGCCGTGCTCATCCTCGTGAGGGCGGCACTGTTCACTTTATTCCCTAAGAGGCATGTGTTTGCAAACTCAACGGGGAACTTGTATCGTTCCTGCAGCTTCATGAAGAGGAGGCTGCGCAAATTCCCTCGGTCCTTATGCCTTAGGTTCTCGGTGTTGATCGAGACGGTGCTCCGGAGAATGCACCCGAGCTGAACCGAGTACCCCTTGACTACTTGTTTGGGCGCCGTCGGATGCTCGTCGGAGTTCACTTCAGTAAATTCCTCCTTGATGGTGCCGAGCACGCTCGGGCGCCGGTCCTTCTGTTGCCTCTTCGGTTGGCTACCATCTGTGCGTGCGCCACCATAATCAGTGGTGGCATCCTCGGCGGCGCCATCAGTGGTGTCATCCCCGACGCCACTAGTGGTTGTGTAGTCAGGATCAGTGTCTTCTGCGGCGTCCTCATAGCGGTGAGGTTCTTCCTCCAACTCCTGGGCCAGCTCCCAGAATTGCTTGTCGCCCGAACCGCCGGCCTCATCATTGTGGGCAATGTTTCACTCTAAATAGGAAAAAAGTTTAGTCAAAAAGTTGGTTATTGTCAAGGAACAAGATCATGGTCTCATCATTTAGGGTTTGTCGACACCGAGGCATCCTAAAAGCTAAGCTTTTATCATTTAGGGTTTGTCGATGCCGAGGCACCCTAAAAGCCTAAGCGTACATCATTTAGGTTCTCATCGACACCAAGGCACCCTATAGAAGCCAAGTTAAGTTTTCATCATTTAGGGTTTATCGATGCCGAGGCACCCTAAGTTGGGCCTAATCACTTGGCACTAATCACTTGGCTCTATTGCCACCTATGTTGGGTTTATCATCTAGGGTTTATCGATGCTAAGGAGAATTCTAAGTTGGGCCTAATTACTTGGCTCTATTGCCACCTATGGTTTAATGCAGCAAGAATGGCGGGGCAGTTGATCCTACTTAACTAAGTACTAAGATACCCAGGCCCATGCATTAGTCGCAAGTACCCCATATGTCCTATTTTTAGCAAAGTCATGCTAAAATTCACGGAAAATTTCAGCATGACCTTTGCTGAAAATAGGACATATGGAGTACCCGAATTTGCCGGAACGGAAGAATCGACATTCCGGCAAACTCAAGGGCCTCTCGGGGTACCTGCAAATTCATCACGACACAATGGTCGGAGACAAAACCCAGCCACAGACCATATGGTCCTCTGCTTTCATATGGACAAAAATCAGCTCAACTTATGTGAGCTTCCATTCCAGATCTAATAGGTCACCCAACAAAAAATCATCAATAGTTTAGCAAGTCTGTACAAACACAGAAAGAATAGAAAGTTTGCTACCTATTCAAACACAGAAAGAAAACACTACTTGAAACTTCTGCTACATTTGGACCATGGCAATTTACTTTCATGGAGCATGACAAATGTATTTTACAGATCATGACATTGTTTTTACTATATGCCCCATGGTAAATTTCTGTCACTTCAACAGTTAAGTATGAAGGATCTCTGTCACTTCAGCAGTTAAGTGGGAGACTTATCACTACTTCAATAATGCTCTGCTCCACTTATGTGTTTCTGCCACATTATCATCCCAATTCATGGTTGAAGTTGAAGACCCTAAGCTTTAAAATGCCAAGTCTCACTTACGCATGTTAACTCATTTACCAGTTCACAACTATCACCAGAAAATAGTAAATCAACATTGACCACATAATATTATTTTGCAACCACTCAGTTTGTCCTTGACTGGGACACTTGAAGCACAAAACAACTAATGCAGAGCTAGGTCTACTTTGGTTCTGACAGATCCTGCTTCAAGGATAATCTACAACCAAATTGTGCCAAGAAAAATTGCCAGAGGTTGAGACCATATATGCAGTTGGTGAGACTTGATATATGTCCAAAATTAGAAAAATCACAAGGTACTTTCTCTACCTAATAAACTCCATATGACCACATAAAACCCTGTTTAACCATACCAGAATCCCTTTTCATAGTCCACTATTCTATTGCCAACCATACACCCAGTTGGCCAAAAAACAAAAGAATCAGTTTTCCTACAGACTTTGGTGCTTCCAATTTTCAGCAAGTGCATCAAGAGACCAGAAAGGCAGAAACAGAAGATGGAAAACTCACAGGTGCGAAGATGCAGTTAAAACAAGGTTACAGCATACACAACTATATTCTCTAGTGCAAAATAACTCATTTTCATCTATAAACCATGGACAAATACATGATACAGTGCATTTTTCTTCAGAATGACAAATACTCGGTTGACAATATGCAAATGATTTCCTAGGGGTTTCAGACATGCTATGTGTGTCTGAATACATGTGTGTCAGAATCATGTGTCCAAGTCAGTCACAAGCACAAGCAGATCATGTGTATTCAAGTGTGCACTGAATCATGTGTTTACTTAATTTTAAACTTGCTAGCAATAAGCTTGTAGTACACTTTATAGTCAGATCAAGAGCCAAGCTCTAAAATTGGACTTTTAACTGACTTTTAAACTGAATTTTTACTTCAAAATAAGAGTACCATGCCTGCTTAACTGAATTTTTAACACAGTCTCTCTCTTGGCCTAGGAGCAAGTTTGTGCAGCACCAAATTTGTGCAGCCCCAAGTTTGTGCAACTGTTGGTACAAAAATGTGCAGCCTCATGTTCGTCTCTCACTTACTCTGTGCTGGTTATGGCATCAGGTTAAATTTAGAGTGAATTCCACTTTTTACCCCATATTTATACATTTGTGACACTAATTACCCCTTCGAGTGAAAATTCGTCTAGAATACCCCTTTTGAAATCTTTGGACCCTTGTTTTTTGATGCATGTCCATCAGGTAAGGTGTGAGGTGACGCCCTGTATTCAAAAACATGTGGACGACCACAAGGAGTGGAACAGATAGACAAGAGAAGTTTGGACAAGATCGTCAATGATGCCCTCCGATCCTTACATTTTTTTTTACAAATCAATGACGCAACATGCCGATGCTATCGACCATAAACAAACAAAATGTAAAACTGGGGTAAAACCGTGTTAAAAGTCTCCAAAATTTGACATTTCGATAAAAGTTCCGCTAAATAGGGTAATATGTGTCACAAATGTACAACTACAAGGTAAAAAATGGAATTCACTCTTAAATTTACTGCATTTCACAACCTGGTAACATAAAATGCTCTTAGGCCGAGCTTGTTTAAAAAAACATATCTAGGAGTTTATATACTAGGTGCCTGTAAAATTTCACGAAGAAATATGAATTTGTGGGTTATGGCAAGAAAATGATTCTATAATAGCATTATAAATGAAATTTCACAAGTATGCAGATCACATCCTGGTGCATATGTGGGTTTTTACTTAGAAAATACAAAACTTCTATTATTGTTTTTATTTTTAACCAGAGCCTAACCACCTCTACAGTTGACAAACTGATTCAGATAATCACTAATCAGGCATGGAAAATTATTTTAGCCATGATCGCTGAGGATTAGAGCCTCCACAAGTCAGAGAAAATTAGCTCAAACAGACCAGCAACTGAATACTGGGGTTTTAAGTTATTGAACTGATGTGTTCATGTACAAGTTTCAGTCTATCTAATATTTATATCATAATCAACAGAAATGTTTAACTAGGCAGACATGAATATCAGGCAACCAACTAACAAAATCATTAGGCAAGCAAATCATTAGGCTGATATGGATACCATAACCAGCAGAAATGTTTAATTATCCAAGGTTCCAGTATGTTACTTGCTAGTTCAGACATATCAGGAAACTAACAAACAAAATAATTAGGCAAGCTACAGAAATACAAAATTATTAGGCAAGCTACATGTATGTAACTAGGATAGTTCAGATCTCCATGAGCACATTGATGTGCAACAAAATTTGTAGGTTCCGAGTAATCAAAATTTCCATCAAGTTATTGTAGCACCTTGATGAGATGGCAAATTGATGAACATTTGAGCAAACTACAAATAAATAGTCAGACAAGTTTTTGTACGACAAAAAAGGACAAGTTCTGTGGGGGAGGATCTGGCAACTACTCATATGGCAAACTCTAGTTGTTCTAATACAACTCCATCAGTGTGTCCAAATCTTGCAGGTACCAAGTACTCCAATGCACATGGAATACTAATTATTCATGTTTGCTAGGCACTACTCCCACAATTTTTTGAACCTAATTTGACCTAAATTCGAGAGGGATTTGACCTAAACCTAGCAAAAGAGAGAAGAAGAGGGCATGGCCGGGAGGGAGGAGAGGAGGAAGAGAGGAGAAGAGAGGCAGAGGGAGGAGGGTTACCTGACCACGATGAGGTGGTGGCCGGAGCGGAGACGACGGAGGGCGGAGACGGCGAGCTTGGGGGAGGCGGGGATAGATGGCGGGGAGGTCGCGGGCCTCCTCTCTTGGTGGACGTGGGGCGGCTCCGAGGCTCCAAGTCTCCGGCGGCTCCGAGGCTCCAAATCTCCGGCGGGTTTCTAGGATTTCGAGGGAGGCGAGGGAGGCGGCGCT
>NC_057809.1:581375311-581380545 GCF_018294505.1 Triticum aestivum | reverse complement strand
CTCGGGGGGGAGGCGGGGCTCGGGGGGAGGCGGTGCTCGAGGGGGAGGAAGGGGAGAGGGAGGCGGCAGGGGCGCGTGGGCGGCTGCGGCGCAGTGGGTCGGGGCAGCGGCGGCGGCGGCGCGGTGGAGGGAGGGACGAGGGAGGGAGCGGCGCGGTGGAGGGAGAGGGACGAAGTGTCTGGCGAGAGGGAGGAACGAAGTGTATGGATGGGGGAAGATTACTAATGGCGCACCCCCAGGCGGTGCGCCATTAGAATGTTTTTTCATAGCAATGGCGCACCAGCGGGACAGTGCGCTATAAGTATTCTTTTTTTAGATAGCAATGGCGCACCAGCCACCCGTGCGCCATAAGTAAGAATTTTTTATTATGTTTTAAAAAATGAATATGGAACAGTAATATTTTTTATAAAAACAGTAATAATTGTTGTTTAACAACAATTGTAGTCTACACTTTATTATTATTATTATTTTAAAAATGAATATGAATATGAAACAATAATATTTTTTTTATAAAAAACAGTAATAATTGTTGTTTAACAACAATTTTAGTCTACACTTTATTATTATTATTTTTTAGAAAATGAATATGAATATGAAACAGTAATGTTTTTTTTATAAAAACAGTAATAATTTTTTAAAAAATGTCATCAAATTTGTTATTTGAAAATATCATCGGCGGCGGCGGTGGAGCGGGGGAGGGTGCGGGGGTGCTCGTCGGCGGCGGTGGAGCGGGGGGTGCTCGTCGGCGGCGGTGGAGCGGGGGAGGGTGCGGTGGTTCGTCGGCGGCGGTGGAGCTAGCGGGGAGGGTGCGGGTGGGATCGAGATCGAGATGGAGGGGGATAGCGATCGAGATGGAGGGGGATCGAGATTGAGATGGAGGGGGAATCGAGATCGAAATGGAGGGGGATCGAGATCGAGTGTCCTCATGAATATTCAATATTTTATCATATTGAATATGAAAAAATATCATCAAATTTGAAAAAATATTCATGAATTCAAAAAGTGCCCATGAAATTTAAAAATATTCATGATATCAAAAAGTGCCCATCAAATACAATCGAGAAATGAAGACTACGATTTAAATACAATCGATCTTAGCTAGCTATCTGTTCACAATCTTCTTGCCCTTCTTTTTCGCAAATGGAGTTCTTCTGTGGAACGGCCGTCCTTTAGGTAGGGTGGTCCTGCTTCTTCTTGTGGTGTATGTTGCTACTTCATCGTCGTCGTCATGTTCGATCTTTGGGTCGCCGTACTTGTCGAAGTCTTGCTCATTGGCTACTCCATCCATTCCGATGATCTTCCTTTTGCCTCTCCTCACGACAACACGACTGGGCTTTGACGGGTCGGTAATGAAGAAGCATTGGTCCACTTGGGAAGCCAGCACCCATGGCTCATTTTTTGCGGTGACGTTTGCGCCCGCGGTCTTGGATTTGGCTTCGGGTATAACCATGGTGGTGAAATACCGGTCTTCTTTTAGGACGCTCTTGGCCCATCTGACATGGAACATCGGGACCTTCTCTCCAACGTAGCTCAGCTCCCAGATCTCCTCGATCCTTCCGTAGTATCTGTCCTTGTCGTTACCGGTGTAGGATTCCATCGTTACCCCGGAGTTCTGATAACCATCGCTCTTCATGTCCTTGTCCTCGGTGTAGAATGTGTAGCCGTTGATATCGTACGCCTCATAGGTCATCAGGTTGTGCTCGGCGCCCTGTGACAAGGCGAATATGAGTTGTTCTTCCGCGGAAGAATCCTCATGTAAAGGGTACGCCAGAAGTTTCTGCTTGAACTAATGCGTGAAACATGAGTTGTGCTCTTTGATTATATCTCCGTCCGTCCTCTGTTGGCCTCGGTCATTGTACGTCTTCTCAATAAAGGTTTTGTGCTCTACCACCCAAGGATCGACCATGTCTATGTGTTGTAGCGCGACTAGGTTTGCTCTTTCAAAGTCGGCGAGTCGACCCTCGAAGTCGACATGCATTTCGCGGCGACCCTCACGGTGACCCCATCCAGCGAGCCTGCCGAGGTGCCTGTTGACGGGCAGACCAATGGGGTTCTCGATGCCTAGATAATTCGTGCAGTAGGAGATGCACTCTTCGGTCAGAAAGCCCCTGGCTATACTTCCCTCTGGACGTGACATGTTGCGGACGTATCCTTTGATGACACCATTCATCCTTTCGAACGACATCATGCTGTGCAGGAACGTCGGCCCGAGTTGGATGATATCCTCCACGATATGGACCAGCAGATGCACCATAACGTCGAAGAATGCGGGTGGGAAGTACATCTCAAGCTCGCATAGTATCACCAGGATCTCTTCCTGTAGCCTTATGAGTTGCCTCACGCCAACCGACTTCCAAGAGATGACGTCGAAAAAGTTGCATAGGCCAAATAGCGTTTCACGGACATGCGCGTCCATGATCCCACGGATTGCAACTGGAAGTATCTGCGTCATCAGCACGTGACAGTCGTGAGACTTCATCCCGCTGAACTTCTGCTTCGCTGGGTCTAGGTATCTGCTTATCTTCCCAGCGTAACCGTAAGGAAGTTTTACTCCTACGAGGCAGGTGAAAAACTGCTCGATCTCCTCCTGACTTAGAGTGAAGCACGCGGGAGGGTAGTCATTTCCGGTCTTCTTGGCCTTTTTGCCTTTGCGACGACTTTCTGTGTCCTGCTTCGCCTCATCATCATCATCATTAGCGCGAAACTCCTGCCTGATGCCCATTGATTTCAAGTCTGCCCTTGCTTTCGGCCCATCTTTGGTCCTCTCTGGCATGTTGAGCAGGGTACTAAGCAGACTCTCGCACACGTTCTTCGTGATATGCATGGCATCAAGGTTGTGAGGCACACGGTGGATCTTCCAGTACGGCAAGTCCCAGAAAACAGACCTCGTTTTCCATACCTTCAGCAGCGGCTCTGGCGCCTTTCGCTTCTTTCCCGGCTCTGGCGCCTTTTGCTTCTTTCCCGACAGTGGGCAATCTTTCCAATTTTTCAACAGCTCGTCTATTTCCTCGCCGCTCCTCGTAAGCGGGCGTCTTCGGGGTTCGGTTTCACCATCGAACAGATCCTTGCGTTTCCTCCACGGGTCATCATCGCGAAGCCACCTTCGATGTCCCATGAACACGGTTTTCGAAGACCCGGGATCTCTATCTAGCTGGCGATACGTTGTGTCGTCCATGCACCTGACGCATCTAGAAAATCCGTGGACCACCTGCCCCGCGAGATATCCGTAACCGAGATAGTCGTGCACCGTCGTGAGCAGTGCAGCTCTCATAGGGAAATATTCTTTCTCTGCGGCATCCCACGTATTGGCTGGCGTTTTCCATAGCATGTCTAGCTCCTCTTTCAGCAGCCCAGATACAGATTGATGTCGTTCCCTGGTTGTTTCGGCCCTTCAATTAGCATACTCATGTGAATGTACTTCCTCTTCATGCACAACCAGGGGGGAAGGTTGTACATCCACACAAACACAGGCCAGGTGCTATGTGTGCTTCTCTGGCTGCCAAACAGATTGACTCCATCGCTGCTCGCGCCCAGCATGATGTTCCTTGGATCCTTCCCAAATTTTGGGTGTTCGAAGTTAAACGCTTGCCACTGGCTCCCATCCTTAGGGTGACTCGGCATCTTGTCTTTTTTATTTATCTCCGGATCATTTGCGTCATCTTCTCGCTTCTTCTCCTCCCTATCCGCGTGCTAACGCAGGAGCTTTGCTACCTTAGGGTCCGCGAAATACCGCTGCAGACGAGGAGTGATTGGAAAGTACCACACCACTTTTCGAGGAGCTTTCTTCCTCTTCTTGTATCGAGTGACGCCGCACACCGGACATATGGTAGACTCCACGTGCTCGTCCCGATAAATGATGCATTTTTTCATGCACACATGGTATTTCACCTGCGGTAAATCCAGAGGACACATGATTTTCTTCGCCTCCTCGAAACTGGTAGGGCACTTGTTCCCCTTGGGAAGACATTCGTGCCAGAATGACATGTTCTCGTCGAAGCATGCGTCGGTCATTTTGTGTTTTACCTTCATCTCCAGAGCCATGAGCGTTACTTTTAGGAGGGCATCCTCGGGCCTGCATCCTTCATACAATGGAGTAACCACGTCTATCTCCAGTTGATCCAGCTTGGCTTTCTCTCGGGCAGCAGCTCTTGCATTATCCGTCTGCTTGAGAAGCAGCTCTTGAATATGAGGGTCTTGCACCCAGCCCATCGATGGTCCATCGTCATCTGCTCCGCCGACATCTTCATCTTCATGATCATGCCCTTCGTTTGCTCCGGCATCTTCCTCATCATCATGTCCGGCATCTTCTACATGATGATTGTGTACAGCATCACCATCGTGATCATGTCCTGGAGATTCTTCGTCTTCTCGCCCGCCCGAGCCACGGTGGTTGTCTTGCTGTCCTTCCTCATTTCTTGCCCGGCCCCCATGGACGACTTCATAGTCATCTTCATCACCTTGCCACCGATAGCCATCCATGAAACCACACAAGAACAGGTGGTCCCGCACCTGCCCAGAATCCGGGTCCGCAATAAGGCTCTTCAGCTTGCATCTTCGACACGGACATCTTATCTCCGTCTCGTTCTTTTGAAGCATCTCGGCCTTCGCGGAGCTCAAAAACCTATTCACGATGCCTTCGGTCATCATGCAGACCATGGTCGCCTGCGGGGTAGAGCAAAACGATATTTTAGAACCAAGAAAAAATTTGGCATGACTTTCCCTAAAAATAGGACAATAAAGAATGCATAGTGCCAAAATTCTCGCCGAAACAGAAATGAATCAACATTCTGGCAAAATATTGGCAACTATCCAATTTCAAATACCGGTACCTGCAAACACAAACATATATGCAACACCACAAATATATGCAACACCACAAACATACATAGATCTAGCTAGGGCACAAAAAGTGCTTGTGCATGTTGTTGGAGCGAGCTAGGGAGAAAAAAAAGTAGATCTACAACATAAAGATTGCTTTCCCCTTACTTACCTATCAAAAAAGGTAATTTAACCACTTAATTTTGATGAATCTATGGTGCAAATGAGGTGAGGAGGAGGAGGCAGTCGACAAGCTTGGAGAAGGAGGTGGAGGGAATGAAATGGGGAAAGTGAGTGTGTAGGTGTGGCTGTCCAAAATATTTAGCTGGTCCCAGGTTACTAATGGCGCACCATCCAGCCATGCGCCATTAGTAACCCAACATACTAATGGCGCACCTGTTGGCCATGCGCCATTA
>NC_057809.1:581184009-581375006 GCF_018294505.1 Triticum aestivum | reverse complement strand
ATAATACACCATTACTAGTTTAAACTAGTAATGGCGCACTGTGCCACGGTGCGCCATTAGTAGTTTTGCAAAAAAGAATAAAAAAAATACAGTAGTGGCGCACTTTGTGGCTGGTGCGCCATTACTAGTTAGAACTAGTAATGACGCACTTTGCCTGGATGCGCCATTAGTATGTTTGGAAAAATGAAAAAAAAATTGTTACTAGTGGCGCACCTTGTGTTTGGTGCGCCATTAGTGTCTTCCACACTAATGGCGCATCAGCACATGGTGCGCCATTAGTATATAGTAGTGGTGCACCACTTTTCTGGTGCGCCATTAGTGTCAGTTTCATCTATAGCCCTTTTCCTAGTAGTGTGATCCAAGTAGAGAAAGTATGTTAGCTTATGCCTCTCCCTCAAATAAAATTGCAATAATGATTACCGGTCTAGTTATCGATTGCCTAGGGACAAATAACTTTCTCGTGACAACAAGCTCTTTACTAAAACTAATTTAGTTGTGTATTTATCTAAACAGTCCCTACTTTTTATTTACGCGCTCTTTATATTCTTGCAAACCTATATAAAAACACCTACAAAGTACTTCTAGTTTCATACTTGTTCTAGGTAAAGCAAACGTCAAGCGTGCGTAGAGTTGTATCGGTGCTCGATAGAACTTGAGGGAATATTTGTTCTATCTTTAACTCCTCGTTGGGTTCGACACTCTTACTTATCGAAAGAGGCTACAGTTGATCCCCTATACTTGTGGGTTATCAATGCCCGTCTTGTCACACTGCATGTCGGTGTAGTTGTTTTTACTGTGACATGTCGGCAGCGAGGTGTCACACGCCTGGGGTGATGAATCACTCTAGTCTTCACCTAACTGCCATGTGGTGGTGTTCCCTATGTGATAGCTCACCCCACACCATTGTAGGTTGTGGCGGGCCTATAAACTAGCCCCATCGCCGTAGGTCGTGGCAGGGGCAGATGTCACTCCTACCTCTTAAGCTTGCGTTGGTTTTTCCCTTAAAGAGGAAAGGGTGATGTAGCAAAGTAACGTAAGTATTTCCCTCTGTTTTGAGAACCAAGGTATCAATCCAGTAGGAGATAACGCGCAAGCCACCGAATACCTGCACAAACAAACACCAACTTGCAACCAACGTGACAAAGGGGTTGTCAATCCCTTCATGGTTATTCGCAAAGTGAGATCTGACAGAGATGGATAAACGGTAAAGTAATATTTTTGGTATTTTTGGTTTATGGAACGGAAAGTAAAGATTGCAAATAAGTAAATAGGAAACTAGAATTGTAGATCGGAAACTTGTATGATGAAAAATAGACCCCGGGGCCATAGGTTTCACTAGAGGCTTCTCTCGAGATAGGAATTATTACGGTGGGTGAACAAATTACTGCCGAGCAACTGATAGAAAAGCGCAAAGTTATGACGATATCTAAGGCAATGATCATGAATATAGGCATCATGTCCGTGTCAAGTAGACCAAAACGATTCTGCATTTACTACTATTACTCCACACATCGACCGCTATCCAACATGCATCTAGAGTATTAAGTTCATAAAGAACAGAGTAACGCTTTAAGCAAGATAACATGATGTAGAGGAATTAACTCAAGAAATATGACGAAAACCCCATATTTTTATCCTCGATGACAACAATACAATACATGCCTTGCTGCCCCTACTGTCACTGGAAAGGACGCCGCAAGATTGAACTCAAAGCTAAGCACTTCTCCCATTGCAAGAAAAACCAATCTAGTTGGCCAAGCCAAATTGATAGTTCGAAGAGACTTGCAAAGATATCAAATCATGCATATAAGAATTCAGAGGAGATTCAAATAATATTCATAGATAAGCTGATCATAAATCCACAATTCATAGGATCTCGGAAAACACACCGCAAAAGAGTATTACATCGAATAGATCTCCAAGAACATCGAGGATAACTTTGTATTGAGAATCAAAGAGAGAGAGAGAAGAAGCCATCTAGCTACTAGCTATGGACCCGTAGGTCTGAGGTAAACTACTCGCGCTTCATCGGAGAGGCAATGGTGTTGATGTAGAAGTCCTCCGTGATCGAATCCCCCTCCGACAGGACACCGAAAAAGGCCCCTAGATGGGATCTCACGGGTATAAAAGGTTGCGGTGGTGGAGAAGTGTTTTCGTGGATGCTTCTGGTGGTTTGGGAATATATGTGAATATATAGGCGGAAGAATTAGGTCAGGGGAGTCACGAGGGGCCCACAAAGGCACGAGGCGCACCCTACCCCCTGGGCGCGCCCTCCCCCCTTGTGGCCGCCTCGTGGCTCTTCCGACTTGGTCTCTAAGTCTCCTGGGTGTCTTCTGGTCCAAGAAAAATCATCGCGAAGTTTTTATTCTGTTTGGACTCCGTTTGGTATTCCTTTTCCATGAAACTCAAAAATAAGGAAAAAAAACAGAAATTGGCACTGGGCTCTAGGTTAATAGTTTAGTCCTAAAAATAATATAAAATAGCATATTAATGCATATAAAACATCCAAAACAGATAGTATAATAGCATGAAACAATAAAAAATTATAGATACGTTGGAGACATATCAGTCACGCCAAGTGAAGTTGATGGGTCATTGTCGAGGCAAGAGCTGTCAATGAGGCGATGGTGCTAAGGAAGTTGTTGGCGGGACAAAGTCGCACACACGTTGCAGAAGGGTCCCGACAACAGGTTCTTGGGTACACCTGTGAAGCAATCTTGGTCTTGACATTTTTAATGGTATCAAATGACTCCTCTAGGGCGATGTTCTTGCGAGTGAGTGTCTTCACAAAGATCTATATCTTGAGGACATGTCTTGACCAAAATATGCATTCCATCACATTGCCAGGATCAAAGTGGAGGACAGACACTTTCTGGATGTTGTAGTCAGCAAGCGTGCATCCATTCTCAAGTAGCTTGCCAACAGAGAGGGGACATAACCGCTTTTAGGGGAAGATTCATATTGTCTTGTATCTTGATGAAGATATGTAGGCGGCATGGTTGTCTATTACCGGGAGGAAACTGGCACCTCCCGGTTGAGCGGGGCTATCACGACCCGGTTCTATGAGACTCTAGTCTTCACGGGACTGAAAGTAATTCCCTGGGCCTTGTTGGGAAACATAGTAGAAAATAAAACAAAAATCGACCTACGATCAAGATCATGGATCACTATGAAGATGCATATAGAGGTTAGATCGGATTGTTACCAACTTTGAGTAGCAGCGGAAGAAGAGTTGGTGTACATTGTTGTTGAAGCCCCTCAAATTGAAGACCAAAATCATGACCTCTCTATAGATTGCACGCGTACGGGCTTCACGACCCAGCAGTGCTTTGTCGTCTAGAGCTTTGCGTCACCGGAGAACTAGAGGAGGGAGAAGAGAACCTCACGTGGCTTCTCTTTTATATGGACTAGAGAAAATTAGAACTATATTTAGACTAGAACCAATCTAGAACTAGGAGGAGAGAGAGGGCTAGAGGGGGTGCTGATACGTCTCTAATGTATCTATAATTTTTTATTGTCCCATGCTATTATATTATCAATCTTAGATGTTTTATATACAATCACAAGCAATTATATATCATTTTTGGGACTAACCTATTAACTTAGTGCCTAGTGCCAGTTGCTGTTTTTTTTCCTGTTTTTGGGTTTCCAAAATATGAGTACCAAACGAAATCCAAATGCAACGAAACTTTTTGGGATTTTTTTCTGGACAAAAGAGACCACGTAAGCTTCGGGAGAGGGCCAGAAGATGAAGGTGGAGCCATGAGGCACCAGGGCGCGCCCAGGGGGTAGGCGCGCACTGGTGGCTCATGAGGCCCACGTTCACCCGTTGGACCTAATTCCACCTTTATAAATTCTCTAAAATCGAGAAACCAACAAAGAGCCACCAAAAAAAATTCTGCCGCCGTAAGCTCCTGTTCCCGAGAGATCCCATCTGGAGGCCTTTTCTGGCACTCTGCCGGAGAGGGAATCAATCACATAGTGGCTCTAAATCAACCTTGCTACCCTTCCAATGATGTGTGAGCAGTTTACCACAGACTCATGGGTCCATAGTTATTAGCTAGATGACTTCTTCTCTCTCTTTGATCTTCAATACAATATTCTCCTCAATATTCTTGGAGTTCTATTCGATGTAATCAGTTTTTTACGGTGTGTTTGTTGGGATCTAATGAATTGTAAGTTTTATGATCAAATTATCTGTGAATATTATTTGAGTTTTTCTGAACTATTTTATGCATGATTATCATAATTTTGTATTTCTCTTCAATTTATTGATTTGATTTGGCCAGCTAGATCGATTTTTTTTTGCAATGGAAGGATCGTCCATCCCAATCCATGTATCCACGTGTCGTGCCGTTCCAAATTTAAGCAACAAGTATCTATGTATGTATATGGCGTGTATGAACTTATTATGCGAAGAAGAACCATGTATGCGAGCGAGCTCCGGCAAGCTGTTGCTTAAATTTCTCGCGCAAAACAACTTTTTTAAAAATTTAGGGGTTTGTTTGCAGTTTCTAGTCTGCCGCCGCAAATTTCGGCCTACATAACCGCCCCCGTGCGATCTGCAAACACATTTTACGGGTCGGCAAAATGCGGGGTCTGCTAGAATTGCTCTATGCACAACCCATATGGCCAGGTTCGGTTGGAGTGCAGTACACTTTCCTCCGCCAGGAGAGGCAGGAAATCTTGGGCAGTGTCTAGCTGAAGAATAAATTTCAGCTTATTCTTTAGCTAGTAATCGCCACAAAACAAAGCTGAAGAATAATCTCATTGACAATATGGAGTTGCCAGACTGAGATCCGGTGACTTGATGTGGACAAATCACCGGTGAACAGTACGGTGCCTGGCCCCTCTCTCCAAACTGTTGGATCAAAGATCGACGGATGGATCTTCGTGAACTGTATCCGAGCTACAGTCACCAAGCTACAGTGATTGGCATACAGTACCGTCTGCAGTGATTTTGCTACAGTGCTTGCTCTGGGCTGCACATCCTCCATCCAACGGCTGGCCTCCCGCCAGTTACGGCGTGACTGGAGGCCAGCCCCTGGATCTTGGTCCGGAGTTGCCGCTGCACGTCACCCGCATGGTTCTTGCTCCAAAGTTTGAGGGTGATGACCACTTTTTGAAATCGGAGATGTACTCCCGGCACGTTCCATCCAGCGGCGGTTCAGAGTTGATTTGTTTTTTCCTTACCTTTGATCAAATTCAAAAATCGCTCTAGGGTCCGGCAATGGAGTTGTGCAGTTTTACCAGTTCACCAAGGAACGAGGCTTTCTGTTGCTCGACACACTAGTAAGATGCCGGCACCATAGGGCTACATAGGTGAGAACCTTGACAAAATTGAGAACTTCTGGAAGTCAGGGATCCGTGTGCCAAAAGAGGAGCATGCCTGCGTTGGTGCCCTCGGCATCCAGCGCCACATACTGATCAAATCCAGACCCAGCCACTTCCTGGCGCAAAGCGTCAGAGAAGCTGACCAATTAGGATTCCTGCAAACAAACTATTGACTAATTCACGAACAGAGGTGCGACTCACCAGCTCATTCATTCAATATCCCATAACATTCAAATTAAGGAAGGGTAGTTGTTCAGCCATAGGAAAATGCTAAGAAAAGAGCACTGTGGAACTGACAGACAGCAGCCGCAACAACACGGCTAGCACAGCATACAGGCTGCAACGGACACCTCTACAGCAGCAGCAATGAACAGTACTCTGACTAAACAATGGAACCAGTGTCTACGATTACACAACAGATGTGATGTTATAATGCACAGTTTTTAATTGCATGAACCACCATGCACAGTGGAAGAAAAAAGCACACTGGATATAAAGTACTCCTACATAAACATAAACCGGACAGTTTGGTAATCCCTCCGTTCCCAGATATTAGTCCTTTTAGAGATTGCAACAAATGACTACATACGGAGCAAAATGAGTGAATCTACACTCTAAAATATGTCTACATACATCCGTATGTTGTAGTCCATTTGAAATGTCTAAAAGGACTTATATTTAGGAATCGGAGGGAGTAGTTGTGAAGATCACATGCACACTGACAGAAAGAAGCATTTCAGGCAAGGGACATGAACTGAAAATTTACAAATCGGGGGCACAGCAATAACAATCCCCAACATAGACCAAAAAGATAGAAACAGTTTTTATAAATGGACGCCATGCCTTCTAACTATCAATAACAAACCACAAGAAAGACAATCCCCAGGTTGTAACAAAAGAGCTGGCAACCCAACAAGACAAACAGAAGTATTATGGTTTACACTGAAATTCCAGTAAAATTACAATAAAATTAAACTATAAGTTCACATTAACAGTTGAAGAAAATACTATAGTTAACTGCTCTACTGAAGTTTTATAGTGTTAACAATTCCACTACCACTTACAGTGCAACTACTATGTAAATTACACTCTAATAACACTAGAATTAAACTGCAAGAAAAATTCCAGTTATCAATAAATACACACTGGCAGAAAAAAAGAGACCGACCAGGACTAGCCCTTGGTGGCATATTTTTATAGGAAGAAACCTGGGTGGGTAGCATGCACACCCACACAGCTTGCCAACAGAGGATGCTGTACAAAATACATTTCAGGCTACGGACATGGAACTGAAAATTTACAGTCCATAGAACCCCTGAAATTACAGTTAGAGGATGGTGTAATTACCTACTAGTCAAACAGTAAATCAAGGGCATAGCAATAGCAATCCCCAACATCGACAAAAAAACTAGAAATGGTTGTTTTTATGGCAGAAACAACCTGAGCACCCACCGAGCCCGAGAATTGAACCTGGGTGGGTCTCGCGCAGCATGCCAACAGAGTGTCACTCTGTTCTCAGAGTACACACTAGCAGGAAAAGCATTTCAGGCTAGGGACATGAACTCAAAATTTAGTCTCATAAAACCCAAGTATTGTGAGGATGATGTAATTGCCTTAGTCAAACAATAAATCAAGGGCCCAGCTATAACAATCCCCAACATTGACAAGAAAATAGAAACGGTTCCTATAAATGGATGCAATCCCTTCTCACTACACTACTGATTAAGGAACTCAGAACACAAATTCAGACCAAGGATTGACCATTAGCGCCTGCATCCACATCACAAGGGCCAGCAGAATCAAAATTGAATGAAGCCCAATTGTAAATCACTGTAAAATAGCAAAACACTAGATATATAGCCTCTACATGAATAGTCTCTACATGAATACTTAGCCTCGATGGTCCCCAAGAGATAGTACAGTAAGTGATACAAGATACTGCATATATAAACTCCTCTCAGTAGCATGCGATAAGCCAAGAGATAAGCACAGTCCAAGCGAAGATGTGCAGGAACCTGAGCCAGGGACGCCTGACTTCAATTCCCTCCAGGAGCGCGAAAGTGGCGGCGGCGACCAGGTAGGAGACCACAGGTACGGCAAACACAAACCACTGCATTGGACCCGTCAGGTTGACGCAGACGGACTGGGACACCAAGAGATGTGCGATGTAGAACATAAGGTAACGCCTATTATCTTCCCCTACTAATAAAGCAAATAGTGCTTCTGGTCGTACGTCATTAGAATTACCCCTGAAGTTGATACAAATTACCCACTATGCCACCCATAAGTAAACAAAACGGTTCAGTTTTTCTCAAAGTTGCGCTGGATTTGGTTCTTATTAAGTGATATCCTCATGTAACCAAACGGAAGGTGTAGCGCGGTGGCTAATGCTTTAATCCTCCAGGTAAGAGACCTGTGTTCGATCCCAGGCTCCACCACATTTTCTCTGTTTTTTGCGAACCCTCCCCCGCGTTAATGGGCCGGCCTAGGCGTCTGTTTTTTTTTCAGCTTGCAATTTGCTTGTTCGTTTCTCATTTCTGTTTTGTGATTTTCCTTCTATACATTAATTATTAGGGATTTTCAAAAATTCAAAAGGTTGCGAATTTTGTTAAGAAATAAAACATTGGTGAATTCAAAAATGTTCTCGAAAGCATAAAATGTTCTTGATTTAAAAAACTCCTGTTTTTTATTTCTTTTTTGCCTTTTTTTCTCATATCCGTTTTTGTTTTCTCGTCTTTAAATTAATTCGGGATTTCAAAATTTTAAAAGATTGTGAGTTTTGCTTTTTTTTTGAGAAATCATAAAATTTCTGTGAATTCAGAAAATGGTCGGGAAATCAAAATGTTCGCAATTTTTAGAAAATTGTTTGCATGTCATAAAGAAATTCTCGATTTCTAAAAATATGTTCATGAAATAAAATAATGTTCATGATTCTTAGAAAATGCTTGTGTATTCAACACGCTTTTGGGAACTGGAAAAAATGACCATGAAATTTTAGAAAAGGATCAAAAAAATTCAAACAGATCCATTGAAACAGATATGTAAATAACGAACAAAACAAACCATAGATCCGGAGAAGTTATTTTATTATTTTATTTAGTTCATCGCACACCGGGTAAAAAAAGGATTTATGTGTTCTTTACAACGTTGATCCCCAAAAAAATGACACATTTTTCAATGGGTTAGTTTTTGTAAGCTATATGAAATGACTAAATGTCTAATTTACTTCCATACATATCTATGTTTATTGTGGTACTATAGTTTTACAGGTCATGAAAAACACCACGACGCTAGCTAAAGTCGAGACACATCATTCATCATTCTACCTTAGGCAGGATCTATCAATACAGTTTGCTCAGCCAAAAAACATTTTGTTGTGACGCCTTAGGAAATAAAGTCGTCATGAGACCATCACATTTTCAGTTTTTGAAATGACTTTTTAAAAGTCTCTTATCTCATCATGACATGATTTTGATGTACTTTATGAAGTGATATTTTAAAAGTCTGTATCTCATCCTTGCATAATTTGCATAATCTGATTTATTTTTCTCCCGTGGCAACGCACGGGCCTATTTGCTAGTCATGAAAAAGTCCGCGACCCTGAGCTGCACAAGGATTCAGTTGATTACTACTGTACCTCTCTAGCCTAATCCTAGTAACGAATCTGCACAGGCTAAGTCAACTTACAAATGTAATCCATGAGTCCTCGTGGCCTTGGGGTAGCACGGCATGCTCCGGGTTCGCGTCCGCGTCCGCATCTGCCTCCATCTGTTAGTGCGGTGGTGAGACGGAATTGAGAGAGTTGTGCTCCTGGGGACCAACGGAGAGGTCAAAAGAGAGTTACCTCGCACGTCAGGCCGAAGAGGTCAAGCTCCGGCGAAGGTGGCCGGTCCCGTCTCCCTATCGCCCGCCGCCGCCGCCGCAGAGGAGAAAAAAGAGGTGAAATGTCGGGACGGCTTGGGGATTAAATAGGACTAGAGAGGAGTAGCCTAGGGTTTAGGCGTTTAGCCCTGAAGGGCCTACCGGCCCATTTAGTCCCGTGAGCATGCGCCTCCTAATCAACGCGTAGGGCGCGGGGTTGCTGTCAAAATAAAACGCGTACGGCGCGGTGAGGCGAGCAAAACATGCCGGCGACTATGCCGGCCTTCTCTCTCTCTAAAAAAAACAACTATGCCAGCCGAAGGATGCGATGATAGCAGAACGATTTTTTTCCTAAAAAACCAGAGCGATTTTTCAGCCTTTTTAATTTTTTGTTGGTTTTGAATTGCAATACTCTCTAATAATTAATAGATGTTTTTAAATTTGAAAAATGTTCACGTATCTAAAAAATGTGCATAAATTCAAGAATATGTTCGCGAATACAAAAAAATGTTCGTGAATTCAATTTTCATGAAATGAAAAAATATTTGTCAATAAAAACATAAAAAACATGTATTAAAAATGATCACGAATTCAAAAAACAATTCATCGATACATAAAATGTTCATACATTTTAAAAAATGTTTACGAATCTAGAAAAATCTTATTGAGCTCAATTTTTTTTGTGAATCCAAAAAATGTTTGCGGTGGCCCCTTTGTTGGCACGAGTGCGAGTGACTTGGGTTAGCGGGGATGGGGTGAGTCCATTGGCTGGTAAGCCTATGATGCTCACTCCGATGGGTATAAGCATGTGTTCGCCTTGGCTTTGTAGTGTGTGGTGTCGCTCTTTTTACACGACTTTCGCATGGTCTTTCGCAATTTTGGGCTTGTGTCCACGTGCATGACTTTGTGTTTATCCTCTTGTTGTAACCGACATAGGTAACCCTAGTATCTCTGGTGTCTATATAAATCAGAGGAGTTTAGTCCGTAGGGGTCAGAACAACAACCATCATCCTACTAGCCTAGGGTTCAGTTCATCTGATCTTGTGGTAGATCGACTCTGTAATCTCCATACACACAAGCAATATAATCGAGCAGGACATAGGGTTTTACCTCTTAGAGAGAGCCTGAATCTGGGTAAACATCGTGTCACTTGTTCCCCATTGATCCAAGATTCACAGCTCGGGACCCCTACCCGAGATCCGCCGATTTTAACACCGATATTGGTGCTTTCATTGAGAGTTCTGCTATTGGATCGCCAAGGGATCGATGGCTCGCCTGATCATCGGTGATGGCATCAACACCGGGGACATCATCGTCCCCGGCCAGCCTTTTGCGTTCAGCAGCATCGTTCTGCATGCCAACTCAACCGGTCATCTCAATCAGGTTGACAACTTCGCCTTGAGTGCCACATCAGGTTCGGTAACCTGGAGTACGTCGCTAATGCTCGGGGCAATTTGATCTTCACTGGCTTCTCGGCCTCATATGAGGCGCCCGAAAATCTTGGAGCCTCGACCTCAGGGTCTTCCCTCGGCCCGATCGTTGGATCGGCCGTCGGCTCGCATCCGGCCTCAAGCCCGGATGCAACCACTGCATCCGGAGATCAGGAGTCATCCCTGGCCGGACTCGCTCTCCCCACCGCAAATCAGGCCTCGAGCCTCGACGCAAGTTCAGTATCCGCGGACCAGGAATCGATCCCGGCCGGATTTACCCTCCTTACTATGGACCTGGCTTCGAGCCTTGGCGCTAGTTCGACATCCGAAGACCGCGAGTCAATCCTGGTCGGATTCGCCCCTCGCCACAACATCACAACGGAGGTTGACTCCGAAGAGATCTCACACGCCAATCCGGCTAGTCTCGCCCTGTTAAACGAGGTGCTAGATCGGATCGAATGATGACTATCATAGATGGATCATCCTCGGCCCGCGCCCAGATGGGCCTTGAGGAAAGCCACGGGGAATTTTACATCCCACGCACCACCCACTTAGTAGCCATTGTCGAGTACTTAACCGACATGCTGGACTACGCCTCCGAAGATGCCGAAGATATAAACGACGATATCAAATCAACAGTCCCCACTGACGCTAATACCCCCGCCACCGGCCGATGGACGGCCACCTCCACCTATGATGTCTATATGGTGGATACCCCCAAGGACAACAACAATGGTGCTAACAACAGCGATGGCACCCCTATAAGAGACAGCAACAAGCCCGGAGAAGAGCTGGCCAAATGCCGATGGTAGCGTCGACGATCCAGTGGACGCAGGAGCAGGGAAACCAACACGGGCACCAGGGAGGACGAGACCCCGAACAACATCGAAGACCTCAGCGACCCCATCCTCGAGCAACAGCTTGATGGCTCGGAGGAACATGAGGATGAGTTTAATCCCAAAGACCTCAATGACTCCGAGGATAGTAACTACCTTCCTCTCTCCGAAGAGGAGGTTAGCCTCGGAGTCGAGGACTTCATAGTCCCTGAGGACCCACTCGACCAAGAGCGGTTTAAACGGCAACTTATTGCCACCGCAAGAAGCTTAAATAAGAAGAAGAAGCAGCTCAAGGCTGAACAAGACACCCTCAACAAGAGATGGACAAAAGTCCTGGTAGCTGAAGAAGGGCACGCCTATGAGCACCAAAATAAAAGCTACCCAAAGCGGAAGCTGTTACCTCAGTTCGACAACGAGGCTCTTGAGCCCGTACCAGCTAGACGAACTCAGGGCAACCAGCCCGACCGCCTCCCTCGAGGACAGGACATGCCGGCTGGAGAGGCCGAATACCCACCCGTTCCCCCTCGCCAAAAGGGCAAGGAGGCAGCACAGACAAAATATCAATACGATCTGTGACATGACCTGGCCGCTAGAGCAGGTCAGTCAAGATCAATCTATGGATCCATAGGATACCCTCCCGATAGACGAGATGGGTACCAAGCATGGCTGGACCGAAATGATAGAGCCCGGGAGTAACACCGGGCCCGGATGGAAGTTGAGCTCCGTCGTGCCCGAGTAAGGGGCGCTACTCACCCAATGTGCTTCACTGATGAGGTGATGCAACACCAATTCCCAGAAGGGTTTAAACCCGTAAACATCGAGCCATATGATGGGACTACAGACCCGGCCATGTGGATCGAAGACTTTCTTCTCCACATTCATATGGATCGAGGAGATGACCTCCACGCCATCAAATATCTGAAGGAAATATGCCCTAGAGGCAATAATAAAGTTGTTATTTATATTTCCTTATATCATGATAAATGTTTATTATTCATGCTAGAATTGTATTAACCGTAAACTTAGTACATGTGTGAATACATAGACTAACAGAGTGTCCCTAGTATGCCTCTACTTAACTAGCTCGATAATCAAAGATGGTTAAGTTTCCTAGCCATAGACATGTGTTGTCATTTGATGAACGGGATCACATCATTAGAGAATGATGTGATGGACAAGACCCATCCGTTAGCTTAGCACTATGATCATTTAGTTTATTGTTATTGCTTTCTTCCTGACTTATACATGTTCCTATGACTATGAGATTATGCAACTCCCGAATACCGGAGGAACACTTAGTGTGCTATCAAACGTCACAATGTAACTGTGTGATTATAGAGATGCTCTACAGGTGTCTCCAATGGTGTTTGTTGAGTTGGCGAAGATCGAGATTAGGATTTGTCACTCCATGTATCGGTGAGGTATCTCTAGGCCCTCTCGGTAATGCTCATCACTATAAGCCTTGCAAGCAATGTGACTAATGAGTTAGTTGCGGGATGATGCATTACAAAATGAGTAAAGAGACTTGCCAGTAACGAGATTGAACTAGGTATGATGATACCGACGATCGAATCTCGGGCAAGTAACATACCGATGACAAAGGGAACAACGTATGTTGTTATGCGGTTTGACCGATAAAGATCTTCGTAGAATATGTAGGAGCCAATATGAGCATCCAGGTTCCGCTATTGGTTATTGACCGGAAATGTGTCTCGGTCATGTCTACATAGTTCTTGAACCCGTAGGGTCCGCACGCTTAACGTTCGATGATGATTTGTATTATGAGTTTATGTGATTTGATGAACCGAAGTTTGTTCGGAGTCCCAGATGAGATCATGGACATGACGAGGAGTCTCGAAATGGTCGAGACATAAAGATTGATATATTGGAAGGCTATATTCGGACATCGGAATGGTTCCGGAGAAGTTCGGGTATTTTCCAGAGTACTGGGAGGTTACAAGAACCGCCCGGAAGAAGTTATGGGTCTTATGGGCCATAACAGGGAAGCACACCAGCCCACAAGGGGCTGGTGCGCCCCCCTTGGGCAGGAGGCCGATTAGGACTAGGAGAAGGGGGTCGGCCCCCCTTTCCTTCTCCTTCTCCTTTCCCATTTCCTACTCCGTGTGGGAGGTGGAATCCTACTAGGACTAGGGAGTCCTAGTAGGACTCCACACCTTGGCGCGCCCCCCTAGGGCCGGTTGCCTCTCCCTCTCACTCCTTTTTATACGTGGGGAGGGGGGCACCCTAGAACACACAAGTTGATCTTTTAGCCGTGTGTTGTGCCCCCCTCCATAGTTACACTCCTCGGTCATATCGTCGTAGTGCTTAGGTGAAGCCCTGCGTTGGTAACTTCATTATCACCGTCAACACGCCTCGTGCTAACGGAACTCTCCCTCGGCCTCAACTAGATCAAGAGTTCGAGGGACGTCATCGAGCTGAATGTGTGCTGATGGCGGAGGTGCCGTGCGTTCGGTACTTGGATCAGTTGGATCGCGAAGACGTTCGACTACATCAACCGCGTTACTAAATGCTTCCGCTTTCGGTCTACGAGGGTACGTAGACACACTCTCTCCACTCGTTTCTATGCTTCTCCTAGATAAATCTTGCGTGATCGTAGGAATTTTTTTGAAATACTACGTTCCCCAACAATATCTACCATTAAAACTCAAAGGACCAGCCCGACATTGGTTGAATAGCCTCCCTGAAGACTCCATAGGGAGCTAGGAAGAGCTCAAGGATGCTTTCCGGGCTAACTTTCAAGGCACCTATGTCCGGCCTCCGGATGCCGATGACCTGAGCCATGTGGTCCAACAGCCCGGTGAGTCAGCCCCCAACAATTTTGGAATCGGTTTTTGACCAAAAAGAACCAGATCGTCGACTGTCCGGATGCCGAAGCCATAGCCGCATTCAAGCATAGTATCCGGGACGTATGGCTCGCACGCCAACTCGGCCAAGATAAGCCAAGGACAATGGTAACACTTACCTCCCTTATGACCCGCTTTTGCACGGGGAAGATTGAAAGGAAATATGCCCTAGAGGCAATAATAAAGTTGTTATTTATATTTCCTTATATCATGATAAATGTTTATTATTCATGCTAAAATCGTATTAACCGGGAACTTGGTACATGTGTGAATACATAGACAAACAGAGTGTCCCTAGTATGCCTCTACTTGACTAGCTCGTTAATCAAAGATGGTTAAATTTCCTAACCATAGACATGTGTTGTCATTTGATGAACGGGATCACATCATTAGAGAATGATGTGATGGTACAAGACTCGTCCGTTAGCTTAGCATAATGATCGTTTAGTTTTACTGCTATTGCTTTCTTCATGACTTATACATGTTCTCTAACTATGAGATTATGCAACTCCCGAATACCGGAGGAACACCTTATGTGCTATCAAACGTCACAACGTAACTAGGTGATTGTAAAGATGCTCTATAGGTGTCTCCGATCGTGTTTGTTGAGTTGGCATAGATCGAGACTAGGATTTGTCACTCCGAGTATCGGAGAGGTATCTCTAGGCCCTCTCGGTAATGCACGTCATTATAAGCTTTGCAAGCAATGTGAGTAATGAGTTAGTTATAGGATGATGCATTACGGAAAGAATAAAGAGACTTGCCAGTAACGAGATTAAACTAGGTATGAGGATACCGACGATCGAATCTCGGGCAAGTAACATACCGATGACAAAGGGAACAACATATGTTGTTATGCAGTTTGACCGATAAAGATCTTCGTAGAATATGTAGGAACCATTATGAGCATCCAGGTTCTGCTATTGGTTATTGATCGAAGATGTGTCTCGGTCATGTCTACATAGTTCCCGAACCCGTAGGGTCCGCACGCTTAATGTTCGTTGACGATTTGTATTATGAGTTATGTGATTTGATGACTGAAGTTTGTTCGGAGTCCCGGATGAGATCACGGACATGACGAGGAGTCTCGAAATGGTCGAGAGGTAAAGATTCATATATTGGAAGGTTGCATTTGGACATCAGAATGGTTCTGAGTGGTTCGGGCATTTTTCTCGGAGTACCGGGAGGTTACCAAACCCCCCCCCCCCAGGAGAAGTATTAGGCCTATTGGGCCTTATTGGAGGAGAGGAGAAAGGCCACGTGAGAGGGGCGCCCCCTTACCCAAACCGAATTGGACTAGGGGAGGGGGCCGGCCCCCCTCTTTCCTTCTCCCTCTCTCTCCCTTCCCCCTTTTCCTCTCCGGTGGAAGGAAGGAGGGGGGGGGCGAATCCTACTTGGACTAGGAGTCCAAGTAGGACTCCCCCCTTATGGCTCGTCCCCCTAGGCCGACCACCTCCTCCTCCCCCTTTATATATGGAGGCGGGGGGCACCCCAAAGGCACAACAGACATCTCTTAGCCGTGTGCGGTGCCCCCCTTCATAGTTTACCACCTCGGTCATATCGTCGTAGTACTTAGGAGAAGCCCTGCACCGGTAGCTTCATCATCACCGTCACCACGCCTTCGTGCTGACGGAACTCTTCCTAGTCCTCAACTGGATCAAGAGCTCGAGGGACGTCATCATGCTGAACGTGTGCTGAACACGGAGGTGCCGTACGTTCGGTGCTAGGATCGGTTGGATCGTGAAGACGTTCGACTACATCAACCGCGGTACTAAACACTTTCGCTTTTGGTCTATGAGGGTACATGGACACACTCTCCCTGTCTCGTTGCTATGCATCTCCCAGATAGATCTTGCATGATCGTAGGAATTTTTTTGAAATACTGCGTTCCCCAACAGTGGTATCAGAGCTAGGTCTATGCGTAGATGTTATATGCACAAGTATAACACAAAGAGTTGTGGGTGATAATAGTCATACTGCTTACCACCAACGTCTTATTTTGATTCGGCGGTATTGTTGGATGAAGCGGCCCGGACCGACATTACATGACCGCGTTCATGAGACTGGTTCTACCGACGTGCTTCACACACAGGTGGCTGGCGGGTGTCTGTTTCTCCAACTTTAGTTGAATCAAGTTTGAACGGCCGGTCCTTGTTAAAGGTTAAAACAACACACTTGACGAAAAATCATTGTGGTTTGATGCGTAGGTAAGAACGGTTCTTGCTAGAAGCCCATAGCAGCCACGTAAAACTTGCAACAACAAAGTAGAGGACGTCTAACTTGTTTTTTCAGGGCATGTTGTGATGTGATATGGTCAAGACGCGATGAGATATAAATTGTTGTATGAGATGATCATGTTTTGTAAAAGTTATCGGCAACTGGTTGGAGCCTTATGGTTGTCGCTTTATTGTATGAAATGCAATCGCCATGTAATTGTTGGGAAATGTTGTAATTTCAAAATTTTTCCTACGCACACGCAAGATCATGGTGATGCATAGCAACGAGAGGGGAGAGTGTTGTCCACGTACCCTCGTAGACCGAAAGCGGAAGCGTTATAACAACGCGGTTGATGTAGTCATACGTCTTCACAGCCCAACCGATCAAGCACCGAAACTACGGCACCTCCGAGTTTTAGCACACGTTCAGCTCGATGACGATCCCCGGACTCCGATCCAGCAAAGTGTCGGGGATGAGTTCTGTCAGCACGACGGCGTGATGATGATCTTGATGTTCTACCGTCGCAGGGCTTCGCCTAAGCACCGCTAAGAGATCAATGATCAATTGTTGTGTCTAGAGGTGCCCCTGCCCCCGTATATAGAGGTCAAGGGGGAGGGGGCAGCCGGCCAGAAGGAGGCACGCCAGGGAGGAGTCCTACTCCTACCGAGAGTAGGACTCCCTCCTTTCCTTGTCCAACTAGGAGAGGGGGACGGAAGGGAGAGAGGAGAGGAAGGAAAGAGGGGGGGGGCGCTGCCCCCCTCCTTGTCCAATTCGTACTAGAGGGGGAGGGGGCGCGCGGCCTGCCCTCGCCGCCCCTCCTCTGCTCCACTTTGGGCCCATGAGGCCCGTTACCCCCCCGGGGGGTTCCGGTAACCCCCCGGTACTCCGTTCTATATTCGATAACCCCTGGAACCATTCCTGTGTCTGAATATAGTCGTCCAATATATCAATCTTTATGTCTCGACCATTTAGAGACTCCTCGTCATGTCCATGATCACATCCGGGACTCCGAACAACCTTCGGTACATCAAAACATATAAACTCATAATGAAACTGTCATCGTAACGTTAAGCGTGCGGACCCTACGGGTTCGAGAACAATGTAGACATGACCGAGACACGTCTCTGATTAATAACCAATAGCGGAACCTAGATGCTCATATTGGCTCCTACATATTCTACGAAGATCTTTATCGGTCAGACCGCATAACAACATACGTTGTTCCCTTTGTCATCGGTATGTTAATTGCCCGAGATTCGATCGTCGGTATCTTAATACCTAGTTCAATCTCATTACCGGCAAGTCTCGTTACTCGTTCCGTAATACATCATCTCACAACTAACTCATTAGTTGCAATGCTTGCCAGGCTTATGTGATGTGCATTACCGAGAGGGCCCTGAGATACCTATCCGACAATGGAGTGACAAATCCTAATCTCGAAATACGCCAACCCAACATGTACCTTCGGAGACACCTGTAGAGCTCCTTTATAATCACCCAGTTACGTTGTGACGTTTGGTAGCACACAAAGTGTTCCTCCGGCAAACGGGAGTTGCATAATCTCATAGTCATAGGAACATGTATAAGTCATGAAGAAAGCAATAGCAACATACTAAACAATCGGGTGCTAAGCTAATGGAATGGGTCATGTCAATCACATCATTCTCCTAATGGTGTGATCCCGTTAATCAAATAACAACACATGTCTATGGTTAGGAAACATAACTATCTTTGACCAACGAGCTAGTCAAGTAGAGGCATACTAGTGACACTCTGTTTGTCTATGTATTCACATAAGTATTATGTTTCCGGTTAATACAATTCTAGCATGAATAATAAACATTTATCATGATGTAAGGAAATAAATAATAACTTTATTATTGCCTCTAGGGCATATTTCCTTCAGTCTCCCACTTGCACTAGACTCAATAATCTAGATTACACAATAATGATTCGAACACCCATGGAGTCTTGGTGCTGACCATGTTTTAATCGTGGAAGAGGCTTAGTCAGTGGGTCTGCAACATTCAGATCCGTATGTATCTTGCAAATCTCTATGTCTCCCACCTGGACTAGATCTCGGATGGAATTGAAGAGTCTCTTGATGTGCTTGGTTCTCTTGTGAAATCTGGATTCCTTTGCCAAGGCAATTGCACCAGTATTGTCACAAAAGATTTTCATTGGAACCGATGCACTAGGTATGACACCTAGATCAGATATGAACTCCTTCATCCAGACTCCTTCATTTGCTGCTTCCAAAGCAGCTATGTACTCCGCTTCACATGTAGATCCCGCCATAATGCTTTGTTTAGACCTGCACCAACTGATAGCTCCACCGTTTAATGTAAACACGTATCTGGTTTGTGATTTAGAATCGTACAGATCAGTGTCAAAGCTTGCATCAACGTAATCATTTATGATGAGCTCTTTGTCACCTCCATATACGAGAAACATATCCTTAGTCCTTTTTAGGTACTTCAGGATGTTCTTGACCGCTGTCCAGTGATCCACTCCTGGATTACTTTGGTACCTCCCTACTAGAATTATAGCAAGACACACATCAGGTCTGGTACACAGCATTGCATACATGATAGAGCCTATGGCTGAAGCATAGGGAACATCTTTCATTTTCTCTCTATCTTCTGCAGTGGTCGGGCATTGAGTCTTACTCAATTTCACACCTTGTAACACAGGTAAGAATCCATTCTTCGCCTGATCCATTTTGAACTTCTTCAAAACTTTGTCAAGATATGTGCTTTGTGAAAGTCCAATTAAGCGTCTTGATCTATATCTATAGATCTTAATGCCCAATATGTAAGCAACTTCACCGAGGTCTTTCATTAAAAAACTCTTATTCAAGTATCCCTTTATGCTATCCAGAAATTCTATATCATTTCCAATTAGTAATATGTCATCCACATATAATATCAGAAATGCTACAGAGCTCCCACTCACTTTCTTGTAAATACAAGCTTCTCCAAAAGTTTGTATAAAACCAAATGCTTTGATCACACTATCAAAGCGTTTATTCCAACTCCGAGAGGCTTGCACCAGTCCATAAATGGATGCTGGAGCTTGCACACTTTGTTAGCTCCCTTTGGATCGACAAAACCTTCCGGTTGCATCATATACAACTCTTCTTCCAGAAATCCATTCAGGAATGCAATTTTGACATCCATCTGCCAAATTTCATAATCATAAAATGCGGCAATTGCTAACATGATTCGGACAGACTTAAGCATCGCTACGGGTGAGAAGGTCTCATCGTAGTCAATCCCTTGAACTTGTCAAAAACCTTTTGCGACAAGTCGAGCTTTGTAGACAACAACATTACCGTCAGCGTCAGTCTTCTTATTAAAGATCCATTTGTTCTCAATTGCTTGTCGATCATCAGGCAAGTCAACCAAAGTCCACACTTTGTTCTCATACACGGATCCCATCTCAGATTGCATGGCTTCAAGCCATTTTGCGGAATCTGGGCTCACCATCGCTTCTTCATAGTTCATAGGTTCACCATGATCTAATAGCATGACTTCCAGAACAGGATTACCGTACCACTCTGGTGCGGATCTTACTCTGGTTGATTTACGAGGTTCAGTAACAACTTGATCTGAAGTTTCATGATCATCATCATTAACTTCCTCACTAATTGGTGTAGGTGTCACAGAAACTAGTTTCTGTGATGAACTACTTTCCAACAAGGGAGCAGGTACAATTACCTCATCAAGTTCTACTTTCCTCCCACTCACTTCTTTCGAGAGAAACTCCTTCTCTAGAAAGTTTCCGAATTTAGCAACAAATGTCTTGCCTTCGGATCTGTGATAGAAGGTGTATCCAATAGTCTCCTTTGGATATCCTATGAAGACACATTTCTCCGATTTGGGTTCGAGCTTATCAGGTTGAAGCTTTTTCACATAAGCATCGCATCCCCAAACTTTCAGAAACGACAACTTTGGTTTCTTGCCAAACCACAGTTCATAAGGTGTCGTCTCAACGAATTTCGATGGTGCCCTATTTAACGTGAATGCGGCCGTCTCTAAAGCATAACCCCAAAACGATAGCGGTAAATCAGTAAGAGACATCATAGATCGCACCATATCTAGTAAAGTGCGATTACGACGTTCCGACACACCATTACGTTGTGGTGTTCCGGGTGGCGTGAGTTGCGAAACTATTCCGCATTGTTTCAAATGTACACCAAACTCGTAACTCAAATATTCTCCTCCACGATCAGTTCGCAGAAACTTTATTTTCTTGTTACGATGATTTTCAACTTCACTCTGAAATTCTTTGAACTTTTCAAATGTTTCAGACTTATGTTTCATTAAGTAGATATACCCATATCTGCTTAAGTCATCTGTGAAGGTGAGAAAATAATGATATCTGCCACGAGCCTTAACATTCATCGGACCACATACATCTGTATGTATGATTTCCAACAAATCTGTTGCTCTCTCCATAGTACCGGAGAATGGTGTTTTAGTCATCTTGCCCATGAGGCACGGTTCGCAAGTACCAAGTGATTCATAATCAAGTGGTTCCAAAAGTCCATCAGTATGGAGTTTCTTCATGCGCTTTACATCGATATGACCTAAACGGCAGTGCCACAAATAAGTTGCACTATCATTATCAACTCTGCATATTTTGGCTTCAACATTATGAATATGTGTATCACTACTATCGAGATTCAACAAGAATAGACCACTCTTCAAGGGTGCATGACCGTAAAAGATATTACTCATATAAATAGAACAACCATTATTCTCTGATTTAAATGAATAACCGTCTCGCATCAAACAAGATCCAGATATAATGTTCATGCTCAATGCTGGCACCAAATAACAATTATTTAGGTCTAATACTAATCCCGAAGGTAGATGTAGAGGTAGCGTGCCGACCGCGATCACATCGACTTTGAAACCATTTCCCATGCGCATCGTCACCTCGTCCTTTGCCAAACTTCGCTTAATCCGTATCCCCTGTTTTGAGTTGCAAATATTAGCAACAGAACCAGTATGAAATACCCAGGTGCTACTGCGAGCATTAGTAAGGTACACATCAATAACATGTATATCATATATACCTTTGTTCACCTTGCCATCCTTCTTATCCGCCAAATACTTGGGGCAGTTCCGCTTTCAGTGACCAGTCTGCTTGCAGTAGAAGCACTCAGTTTCAGGCTTAGGTCCAGACTTGGGTTTCTTCTCCTGAGCAGCAACTTGCTTGCTGTTCTTTTTGAAGTTTCCCTTCTTCTTCCCTTTGCCCTTTTTCTTGAAACTAGTGGTCTTGTTGACCATCAACACTTGATGCTCCTTCTTGATTTCTACCTCCGCAGCTTTTAGCATTGCGAACAGCTCGGGAATTGTCTTATCCATCCCTTGCATGTTATAGTTCATCACGAAGCTCTTGTAGCTTGGTGGCAGTGATTGGAGAATTCTGTCAATGGCGCATTCATCCGGAAGATTAACTCCCAGTTGAATCAAGTGATTATTATACCCAGACATTTTGAGTATATGCTCACTGACAGAATTGTTCTCCTCCATCTTGCAGCTATAGAACTTATTGGAGACTTCATATCTCTCAATCCGGGCATTTGCTTGAATTATTAACTTCAACTCCTGGAACATCTCATATGCTCCATGACGTTCAAAATGTCGTTGAAGTCCCGATTCTAAGCCGTACAACATGGCACATTGAACTATCGAGTAGTCATCAGCTCTGTTCTGCCAGACGTTCTTAACATCGTCAGTTGCATCAGCAGCAGGCCTGGCACCCAACGGTGCTTCCAGGACGTAATTCTTCTATGCAGCAATGAGGATAATCCTCAAGTTACGGACCCAGTCCGTGTAATTGCTACCATCATCTTTCAACTTTGCTTTCTCAAGGAACGCATTAAAATTCAACGAAACAACATCACGGGCCATCTATCTACAATCAAACATAAAACAAGCAAGATACTATCAGGTACTAAGTTCATGATAAATTTAAGTTCAATTAATCATATTACTTAAGAACTCGCACTTAGATAGACATCCCTTTAATCCTTCTAAGTGATCACGTGATCCATATCAACTACACCATGTCCGATCATCACGTGAGATGGAGTAGTTTCAACGGTGAACATAAATATGTTGATCATATCTACTATATGATTCACGCTCGACCTTTTGGTCTCCGTGTTCCGAGGCCATATCTGTTATATGCTAGGCTCGTCAAGTTAAACCTGAGTATTCTACGTGTGCAACTATTTTGCAACCGTTGTATTTGAACGTAGAGCCTATCACACCCGATCATCACGTGGTGTCTCGGCACGAAGAACTTTCACAATGGTGCATACTCAGGGAGAACACTTATACTATGATAATTTAGTGAGGGATCATCTTATAATGCTACCGTCAATCAAAGCAAGATAAGATGCATAAAAGATAGACATCACATGCAATCAATATAAGTGATATGATATGGTCATCATCATCTTGTGCTTGTGATCTCTATCTTCGAAGCAACGTCATGATCACCATCGTCATCGGCGTGACACCTTGATCTCCATCGCAGCATCGTTGTCGTCTCGCCAATCTTGTGCTTCTACGACTATCGCTACCGCTTAGTGATAAAGTAAAGCATTACAGGGCGATTGCTTTGCATACAATAAAGCGACAACCATATGGATCCTGCCAGTTGCCGATAACTCGGTTACAAAACATGATCATCTCATACAATAAAATTTAGCATCATGTCTTGACCATATCACATCACAGCATGCCCTGCAAAAATAAGTTAGACGTCATCTACTTTGTTGTTGCAAGTTTTACGTGGCTGCTACGGGCTTAGCAAGAACCGTTCTTACCTACGCATCAAAACCACAACGATAGTTTGTCAAGTTGGTGCTGTTTTAACCTTCGCAAGGACCGGGCGTAGCCACACTCGGTTCAACTAAAGTTGGAGAAACTGACACCCGCCAACCACCTCTGTGCAAAGCACGTCGGTAGAACCAGTCTCGCGTAAGCGTACGCGTAATGTCGGTCCGGGCCGCTTCATCCAACAATACCGCCGAACTAAAGTATGACATGCTGGTAAGCAGTATGACTTATATCGCCCACAACTCACTTGTGTTCTACTCGTGCATATGCCATCTACGCATAAAACCAGGCTCGGATGCCACTGTTGGGGAACGTAGTAATTTCAAAAAAATTCCTACGCACACACAAGATCATGGTGATGCATAGCAACGAGAGGGGAGAGTGTTGTCCACGTACCCTCGTAGACCGAAAGCGGAAGCGTTATAACAACACGGTTGATGTAGTCGTACGTCTTCACAGCCCGACCGATCAAGCACCGAAACTACGGCACCTCCGAGTTTTAGCACACGTTCAGCTCGATGACGATCCCCAGACTCTGATCCAGCAAAGTGTCGGGGATGAGTTCCGTCAGCACGACGGCGTGATGACGATCTTGATGTTCTACCGCCGCAGGGCTTCGCCTAAGCACCGCTACAATATTATCGAGGATTATGGTGGAGGGGGGCACCGCACACGGCTAAGAGATCAATGATCAATTGTTGTGTCTAGAGGTGCCCCTGCCCCCGTATATAAAGGATCAAGGGGGAGGAGGCGGCCGGCCAGAAGGAGGCACGCCAGGGAGGAGTCCTACTCCTACCGGGAGTAGGACTCCCTCCTTTGCTTGTCCAACTAGGAGAGGGGGAAGGAAGGGAGAGAGGAGAGGAAGGAAAGGGGGGGCGCCGCCCCCTCCTTGTCCAATTTGTACTAGAGGGGGAGGGGGCGCGTGGCCTGCCTTGGCCGCCCCTCCTCTGCTCCACTTTGGGCCCATGAGGCCCATTAACCCCCCGGGGGGTTCCGGTAACCCCCCGGTACTCCGTTCTATATCCGATAACCCCCGGAACCATTCATGTGTCCGAATATAGCCGTCCAATATATCAATCCTTATGTCTCGACCATTTCGAGACTCCTCGTCATGTCCGTGATCACATCCGGGACTCTGAACAACCTTCGGTACATCAAAACATATAAACTCATAATGAAACTGTCATCGTAACGTTAAGCGTGCGGACCCTACGGGTTCGAGAACAATGTAGACATGACCGAGACACGTCTCCGTCAATAACCAATAGCGGAACCTGGATGCTCATATTGGCTCCTACATATTCTACGAAGATCTTTATCGGTCAGACCGCATAACAACATATGTTGTTCCCTTTGCCATCGGTATGTTACTTGCCCGAGATTCGATCGTCGGTATCTTAATACCTAGTTCAATCTCATTACCGGCAAGTCTCGTTACTCGTTCCGTAATACATCGTCTCACAACTAACTCATTAGTTGCAATGCTTGCAAGGCTTATGTGATGTGCATTACCGAGAGGGCCCTTAGATACCTATGCGACAATCGGAGTGACAAATCCTAATCTCAAAATACGCCAACCCAACATGTACCTTCGGAGACACCTGTAGAGCTCCTTTATAATCACCCAGTTACGTTGTGACGTTTGGTAGCACACAAAGTGTTCCTCTGGCAAACGGGAGTTGCATAATCTCATAGTCATAGGAACATGTATAAGTCATGAAGAAAGCAATAGCAACATACTAAACGATCGGGTGCTAAGCTAATGGAATGGGTCATGTCAATCACATCATTCTCCTAATGATGTGATCCCGTTAATCAAATAACAACACATGCCTATGGTTAGGAAACATAACTATCTTTGCTCAACGAGATAGTCAAGTAGAGGCATACTAGTGACACTCTGTTTGTCTATGTATTCACACAAGTATTATGTTTCCGGTTAATACAATTCTAGCATGAATAATAAACATTTATCATGATATAAGGAAATAAATAATAACTTTATTATTGCCTCTAGGGCATATTTCCTTCAGTAATTGCTTTACTTTATCACTAAGCGGTAGCGATAGTCGTAGAAGCAATAGTTGGCGAGACGACAGCGATGCTGCAATGGAGATCAAGGTGCCAAGCCAGTGATAATGGGGATCATGACGGTGCTTTGGATATGGAGATCAAAGGCACAAAATGATGATGGCCATATCATGTCACATATTTTGATTGCGTGTGATGTTTATCCTTTATGCATCTTATTTTGCTTAGTACGGCGGTAGCATTATAAGATGATCCGTCACTAAATTTGAAGGTTCAAGTGTTCTCTCTGAGTATGCACCGTTGCTACAGTTTGTCGTGCCAAGACACCACGTGATGATCGGGTGTGATAAGCTCTACGTTCACAAACAATGGGTGCAAGCCAGTTTTGCACGTGCAGAATACTCGGGTTAACCTTGACGAGCCTAGCATATGCAGATATGGCCTTGGAACACTGAAACCGAAAGGTCGAACGTGAATCATATAGTAGATATGATCAACATAGTGATGTTCACCATTGAAAACTACTCCATCTCACGTGATAATCAGACATGGTTTAGTTGATATGGATCACGTGATCATTTAGATGACTAGAGGGATGTCTATCTGAGTGGGAGTTCTTAAGTAATATGATTAATTGAACTTTAATTTACCATGAACTTAGTACTTGATAGTATTTGCATGTCTATGTTGTTGTAGATCAATGGCCCGTGCTACCGTTCCCTTGAATTTTAATGCGTTCCTAGAAAAAGCTAAGTTGAAAGATGATGGTAGCAACTTCACAAACTGGGTTCGTAACTTGAGGATTATCCTCATGCTGCATAGAAGAATTACGTCTTGGAAGCACCGCTAGGTGCAAGACCCGCTGTAGGAGCAACTTCGGACATTGTGAACGTCTGGCAGAGCAAAGCTGATGACTACTCGATAGTTCAGTGTGCCATGCTTTACGGCTTAGAATCGGGACTTCAAAGACGTTTTGAACGTTATGGAGCATATGAGATGTTCCAGGAGTTGAAGTTAATATTTCAAGCAAATGCCCGAACTGAGAGATATGAAGTCTCCAATAAATTCTATAGCTGCAAAATGGAGGAGAATAGTTCTGTCAGTGAACATATACTCAGAATGTCTGGGTACAACAAACACTTGACTCAAATGGGAGTTAATCTTCCTGATTATAGTGTCATTGACAGAGTTCTTCAATCACTGCCACTAAGCTACAAAAGCTTCGTGATGAACTATAATATGCAAGGGATGGATAAGACAATTTCCGAGCTCTTCGCAATGCTAAAGGCTGCGGAGGTAGAAATCAAGAAGGAGCATCAAGTGTTGATGGTTAACAAGACCACTAGTTTTAAGAAAAAGGGCAAAGGGAAGAAGGGGAACTTCAAGAAGAACGGCAAGCAAGTTGCTGCTCAAGTGAAGAAGCCCAGGTCTGGACCTAAGCCTGGGTGCTTCTACTGCAAAGGGACTGGTCACTGGAAGCGGAACTGCCCCAAGTATTTGGAGGATAAGAAGGATGGCAAGGTGAACAAAGGTATATGTGATATACATGTTATTGATGTGTACATTACTAGAGCTCGCAGTAGCACCTGGGTATTTGATACTGGTTCCGTTGCTAATATTTGCAACTCGAAACAGGGACTACGGATTAAGCGAACACTGGCAAAGGACGAGGTGGCAATGTGCGTGGGAAATGGTTCCAAAGTTGATGTGATCGCGGTCGGCACGCTACCTCTACATCTACCTTCGGGATTAGTATTGGACCTAAATAATTGTTATTTGGTGCCAGCGTTGAGCATGAACATTATATCTGGATCTTGTTTGATGCAAGACGGTTATTCATTTAAATCAGAGAATAATGGTTGTTCTATTTATATGAGTAATATCTTTTATGGTCATGCACCTTTGAAGAGTGGTCTATTTTTTATGGATCTCGATAGTAGTGATACACATATTCATAATGTTGAAGCCAAAAGATGCAGAGTTGATAATGATAGTGCAACTTATTTGTGGCATTGCCGTTTAGGTCATATCAGTGTAAAGCGCATGAATAAACTCCATACTGATGGACTTTTGGAACCACTTGATTATGAATCACTTGGTACTTGTGAACCGTGCCTTATGGGCAAGATGACTAAAACACCGTTCTCCGGTTCTATGGAGAGAGCAACAAATTTGTTGGAAATCATACATACAGATGTATGTGGTCCGATGAATGTTGAGGCTCATGGCAGATACCGTTATTTCCTCACCTTCACAGATGATTTAAGCATATATGGGTATATCTACTTAATGAAGCATAAGTCTGAAACGTTTGAAAAGTTCAAAGAATTTCAGAGTGAAGTTGAAAATCATCGTAACAAGAAAATAAAGTTTCTGCGATCTGATCATGGAGGAGAATATTTGAGTCATGAGTTTGGTCTACATTTGAAACAGTGCGGAATAGTTTTGCAACTCATGCCACCCGGAACACCACAGCGTAATGGTGTGTCCGAACGTCGTAATCGCACTTTACTAGATATGGTGCGATCTATGATGTCTCTTACAGATTTACGCTATCGTTTTAGGGTTATGCTTTAGAGATGGCTGGATTCACGTTAAATAGGGCACCATCGAAATCTGTTGAGACGACGCCTTATGAACTGTGGTTTGGCAAGAAACCAAAGTTGTCGTTTCTAAAAGTTTGGGGCTGCGATGCTTATGTGAAAAAGCTTCAACCTGATAAGCTCGAACCCAAATCGGAGAAATGTGTCTTCATAGGATACCCAAAGGAAACTGTTGGGTACACCTTCTATCACAGATCCGAAGGCAAGACATTCGTTGCTAAGAATGGATCCTTTCTAGAGAAGGAGTTTCTCTCGAAAGAAGTGAGTGGGAGGAAAGTAGAACTTGATGAGGTAATTGTACCTTTTCCCAAATTGGAAAGTAGTTCATCACAGAAATTAGTTCCAGTGATTCCTACACCAATTACTGAGGAAGCTAATGATGATGATCATGAAACTTCAGATCAAGTTACTACCGAACCTCGTAGGTCAACCAGATTACGATCCACACCAGAGTGGTACGGTAATCCTGTTCTGGAAGTCATGCTACTAGATCAAGATGAACCTACGAACTATGAAGAAGCGATGGTGAGCCGAGATTCCGCAAAATGGCTTGAAGCCATGAAATCTGAGATGGGATCCATGTATGAGAACAAAGTGTGGACTTTGGTTGACTTGCCCGATGATCGGCAAGCAATTGAGAATAAATGGATCTTCAAGAAGAAGACTGACACTGACGGTAATGTTCCTGTCTACAAAGCTCGACTTGTTGCAAAAGGTTTTCGACAAGTTCAAGGGGTTGACTACGATGAGACCTTCTCACTCGTAGTGATGCTTAAGTCTGTCCGAATCATGTTAGCAATTGCCGCATTTTATGATTATGAAATTTGGCAGATGGATGTCAAAACTGCATTCCTAAATGGATTTCTGGAAGAAGAGTTGTATGTGATGCAACCGGAAGGTTTTGTCGATCCAAAAGGAGCTAACAAAGTGTGCAAGCTCCAGCGATCCATTTATGGACTGGTGCAAGCCTCTCGGAGTTGGAATAAACGCTTTGATAGTGTGATCAAAGCATTTGGTTTTGTACAGACTTTTGGAGAAGCCTGTATTTACAAGAAAGTGAGTGGGAGCTCTGTAGCATTTCTGATATTATATGTGGATGACATATTGCTGATCAGAAATGATATAGAATTTCTGGATAGCATAAGGGGATACTTGAATAAGAGTTTTTCAATGAAAGACCTCGGTGAAGCTGCTTACATATTGGGCATTAAGATCTATAGAGATAGATCAAGACGCTTAATTGGACTTTCACAAAGCACATACCTTGACAAAGTTTTGAAGAAGTTCAAAATGGATCAAGCAAAGAAAGGGTTCTTGCCTGTGTTACAAGGTGTGAAGTTGAGTAAGACTTAATGCCCGACCACTGCAGAAGATAGAGAGAAGATGAAAGATGTTCCCTATGCTTCAGCCATAGGCTCTATCATGCATGCAATGCTGTGTACCAGACCTGATGTGTGCCTTGCTATAAGTCTAGCAGGAAGGTACCAAAGTAATCCAGGAGTGGATCACTGGACAGCGGTCAAGAACATCCTGAAGTACCTGAAAAGCACTAAGGATATGTTTCTCATATATGGAGGTGACAAAGAGCTCATCGTAAATGGTTACGTTGATGCAAGCTTTGACACTGATCCGGACGATTCTAAATCGCAAACCGGATACATGTTTACATTGAACGGTGGGGCTGTCGTTGGTGCAGTTCTAAACAAAGCGTCGTGGCGGGATCTACATGTGAAGCGGAGTACATAGCTGCTTCGGAAGCAGCAAATGAATGAGTCTAGATGAAGGAGTTCATATCCGATCTAGGTGTCATACCTAGTGCATCGGGTCTAATGAAAATCTTTTGTGACAATACTGGAGCAATTGCCTTAGCGAAGGAATCCAGATTTCACAAGAGAACCAAGCACATCAAGAGACGCTTCAGTTCCATCCGGGATCTAGTCCGGGTGGGAGACATAGAAAATTGCAAGATACATATGGATCTGAATGTTGCAGACCCGTTGACTAAGCCTCTTCGACGAGCAAAACATGATCAGCACCAAGGCTCCATGGGTGTTAGAATCATTACAGTGTAATCTAGATTATTGACTCTAGTGCAAGTGGGAGACTGAAGGAAATATGCCCTAGAGGCAATAATAAAGTTATTATTTATTTCCTTATATCATGATAAATGTTTATTATTCATGCTAGAATTGTATTAACCAGAGACATAATACATGTGTGAATATATAGACAATCAGAGTGTCACTAGTATGCCTCTACTTGACTAGCTCGTTAATTCAAGATGGTTATGTTTCCTAACCATAGACATGAGTTGTCATTTGATTAATGAGATCACATCATTAGGAGAATAATGTGATTGTCATGACCCATTCCGTTAGCTTAGCACACGATCGTTTAGTACGTTGCTATTGCTTTCTTCATAACTTATACATCTTCCTATGACTATGAGATTATGCAACTCCTGTTTACCGGAGGAGCACTTTGTGTGCTACCAAACATCACAACGTAACTGGGTGATTATAAAGGTGCTCTACAGGTGTCTCCGAAGGTACATGTTGGGTTGGCGTATTTCGAGATTAGGATTTGTCACTCCGATTGTCGGAGAGGTATCTCTGGGCCCTCTTGGTAATGCACATCACTTAAGCATTGCAAGCATTGCAACTAATGAGTCAGTTGCGGGATGATGTATTATGAAACGAGTAAAGAGACTTGCCGGTAACGAGATTGAACTAGGTATTGAGATACCGACGATCGAATCTCGGGCAAGTAACATACTGATGACAAAGGGAACAACGTATGTTGTTATGCAATCTGACCGATAAAGATCTTCGTAGAATATGTAGGAGCCAATATGAGCATCTAGGTTCCGCTATTGGTTATTGACCGGATACATGTCTCGGTCATGTCTACATAGTTCTCAAACTCGTAGGGTCCGCACGCTTAACGTTACGATGACAGTTCATTATGAGTTTATATGTTTTGATGTACCGAAGGTTGTTCGGAGTCCCGGATGTGATCACGGACATGACGAGGAGTCTCAAAATGGTCGAGACATGAAGATTGATATATTGGAAGCCTATGTTTGGACATCGGAAGTGTTTCGGATGAAATCGGGATTTTACCGGAGTACCGGGAGGTTACCGAAACCCCCGGGAGGTTATTGGGCCTTAGTGGGCCTTGGTGGAAGAGAGAGGAGGTGGCCAGGGCAAGGGCTGCGCCCCTCCCCCTAGTCCGAATAGGACAAGGAGAGGGGGGCGGCGCCCCCCCTTTCCTTCCTCTCCTCCACCTCTTTCCCCCCTCTCTCCTAGTCCAACATGGAAAAGGGGGGGAGTCCTACTCCCGGTAGGAGTAGGACTCCTCCTGGCGCGCCCCAAGCCTGGCCGCACCTCCTCCCTCTTGCTCCTTTATATACGGGGGCAGGGGGGCACCCCATAGACACAACAATTGATCATTGAACTCTTAGCCGTGTGCGGTGCCCCCCTCCACCATAGTCCACCTCGATAATACTGTAGTGGTGCTTAGGCGAAGCCCTGCGTCGGTAGAACATCAACATCATCGCCTCGCTATCGTGCTGACAAAACTCTCCCTCAACACTCGGCTGGATCGGAGTTCGAGGGACATCATCAGGCTGAACGTGTGCTGAACTCGGAGGTGCCGTGCGTTCGGTACTTGATTGGTCGGATCGTGAAGACGTACGACTACATCAACCGCTTTGTGCTAACGCTTCCGCTTTCGGTCTACGAGGGTACATGGACAACACTCTCCTCTCTTGTTGCTATGCATCACCATGATCTTGCGTGTACATAGGATTTTTTTTGAAATTAGTACGTTCCCCAACACAATCTCCATCACTTTATTATTGCTTTTCTTTTTTACTTTGCCTTTTACTTTTCACTTTGCATCTCTATATCAAAAATAGCAAAAAAATTATCTATCATCTCTATCAGATCTCACTCCCGTAAGTGACCGTGAAGGGATTGACTACCCCTAATCGCGTTGGTTGCGTTGAGGTATTGTTTTGTGTGGGTACAAGGGACTTGCGTGTAGCCTCCTACTGGATTGATACCTTGGTTCTCAAAAACTGAGGGAAATACTTACACTACTTTGATGCATCATCCTCTCCTCTTCGGGGAAATCCAACGCAGTGCTCAAGAGGTAGCAAGAAGAATTTCTGGCGCCATTGCCGGGGAGTCTGCACAAAAGTCAACATACCAAGTACCCATCACAATCCCTATCTCCCGCATTACATTAGTTGCCATTTGCCTCTCGTTTTCCTCTCCCCCACTTCACCCTTGCCGTTTTATTCGCCCTCTCTTTCCCAATCTCCTTCTCCTTTTTTGTTTGCCTTTTTCTCGCTTGCCTTTTGTTTGCTCGTGTGTTGGATTGCTTGTTTGTCGTGATGGCTCAAGATACTACCAAATTGTGTGACTTCACCAATACCAATAATAATGATTTCCTTAGCACTCCGATTGCTCCTCTTGCCAATACTGAATCTTGTGAAATCAATACTGCTTTGTTGAATCTTGTTATGAAAGATCAATTCGCCGGCCTTCCTAGTGAAGATGCCGCTACTCATCTGAATAGCTTCGTTGATTTATGTGATATGCAAAAGAAGAAATATGTTGATAATGATGTTGTTAAATTGAAGCTATTTCCTTTTTCGCTTAGAGATCGTGCTAAAGCTTGGTTTTCGTCTTTGCCAAAAAATAGTATTGATTCTTGGAACAAGTGCAAAGATGCTTTTATCTCTAAGTATTTTCCTCCCGCTAAGATCATCTCTCTTAGAAATGACATTATGAATTTTAAGCAACTTGATCATGAACATGTTGCACAACCTTGGGAGAGAATGAAATTAATGATACGTAATTGCCCTACTCATGGTTTGAATTTGTGGATGATTATACAAAAATTTTATGCCGGATTGAATTTTGCTTCTAGAAATCTTTTAGATTCGGCCGCGGGAGGAACTTTTATGGAAATCACTTTAGGATATGCTACTAAACTCCTAGATAATATTATGGTTAATTATTCTCAATGGCATACTGAAAGAACTACTAATAAAAAAGTGCATGCGATAGAAGAAATCAATGTTTTGAGTGGAAAGATGGATGAACTTATGAAATTATTTGCTACCAAGAGTGTTTCTTCTGATCGTAATGATATGCCTTTGTCTACTTTGATTGAGAATAATAATGAATCTATTTTGTTGGTAGGAATAATTTTGGTAACAACACGTATAGAGGGAATTTTAATCCTAGGCCTTATCCTAGCAATCCTTCTAATAATTATGGAAATTCCTACAATAACTCTTATGGAAATTTTAATAAGATGCCCTCTGAATTTGAGAATAGTGTTAAATAGTTTATGAATTCACAAAAGAATTTTAATGCTTTGCTTGAAGAGAAATTGCTTAAAGTTGATGATTTGGCTAGGAACGTTGATAGAATTTCTCTTGAGGTTGATTCTTTAAGGCTTAGATCTATTCCTCCTAAGCATGATATCAATGAGTCTCTCAAAGCTATGAGAATTTCCATTGATGAGTGCAAAGAAAGAACCGCTAGGATGCGTGCTTCCAAAGATGCCTTTATTAAGGCGTGTTCTTCCAATTCCTATGAAAATCAAGATGAAGATCTAAAAGTTATTGATGTGTCCCCTATTAAATCTTTGTTTTGCAATATGAATCTTGATGAAACTGAATATGATCTTCCTTTACCTAGAAGGCGTTCCAAAAATTCGGAGTATTTAGATCTTGATGATGAAATTGATAAAAGTGGGATTGAAAGAAATAAAACACCAGATGTTGCTAAACCCACTATATTGGATTTCAAGGAATTTAATTATGAAAGTTGCCCTTTAATTGATTGTATTTCCTTGTTGCAATCCGTGCTAAATTCTCCTCATGCTTATAGTCAAAATAAATCCTTTACCGAACATATCGTTGATACCTTAATGCAATCTTATGAAGAAAAACTTGAGTTGAAAGTTTCTATCCCTAGAAAACTCTATGATGAGTGGGAACCTACTATTAAAATTAAAATTAAAGATCATGAGTTTTATGCTTTGTGTGATTTGGGTGCTAGTGTCTCTACTATCCCCAAAACTTTGTGTGAATTGCTAGATTTCCGTGATTTTGATGATTGCTCTCTAAACTTGCATCTTGCGGATTCCACTATTAAGAAACCTATGGGAAGGATTAATGCTGTTCTTATTGTTGCAAATAGGAATTATGTGCCCATAGATTTTATCGTTCTTGATATAGATTGCAATCCTTCTTGCCCTATTATTCTTGGTAGACCTTTCCTTAGAACGGTTGGTGCAATTATTGATATGAAGGAAGGGAATATTATATTTCAATTTCCATTAAAAAAGGGCATGGAACACTTTCCTAGAAATAAAATAAAATTGCCATATGAAACTATCATGAGAGACACTTATGGATTGCCTACCAAAGATGGCAAAACCTAGATCTATTCTTGCTTTTATGCCTAGCTAGGGGCGTTAAACGATAGCGCTTGTTGGGAGGCAACCCAATTTTATTTTTAGTTTTTTTAGTTTTTGCTTCTGTTTAGGAATAATAATCCATCTACCTTCTGTTTAGATGTGGTTTTATGTTTTAATTTCTGTTTGTGCCAAGTTAGACCTATAGGATCTTCTCGGATGATTGTTATTTGATCTTGCTGTAATTTCCAGAAACTTTCTGTTCACGAAAATAATTGTTAAAAATCACTAGAACGTGATAAAATACTGATTCCAATTGCTTCTGATCAATAAACAAATTGTCTAGGTCTTCCTATTTTGGTAGATGTTTTGGAGTTCCAGAAGTTTGCGTTAGTTACAGATTACTACAGACTATTCTGTTTTTGACAGATTCTGTTTTTCGTGTGTTGTTTGCTTATTTTGATGAATCTATGGCTAAGAAAATAGTTTATAATCCATAGAGAAGTTGTAATACAGTAGGTTTAACACCAATATAAATAAAGAATGAGTTCATTACAGTACCTTGAAGTGGTCCTTTGTTTTCTTTCTCTAACGGAGCTCACGAGATTTCTATTGAGTTTTGTGTTGTGAAGTTTTCAAGTTTTGGGTGAAATATTTTGATGGATTATGGAACAAGGAGTGGCAAGAGACTAAGCTTGGGGATGACCATGTCACCCCCAAGATAATCCAAGGACACCAAAAAGTCAAAGCTTGGGGATGCCCTGGAAGGCATCCCCTCTTTCATCTACTTCCATCGGTAATTTTACTTGGAGCTATATTTTTATTTACCACATGTTATGTGTTTTGCTTGGAGCGTCTTGTATTATTTGTGTCTTTTTTTGTTAGTGTGCCACAATCATCCTTGCTGTACACACCTTTTGAGAGAGCCATACATGAATTGGAATTTGATAGAATACTCTATGTGCTTCACTTATATCTTTTGAGCTTTATAGTTTTGCTCTATGTGCTTCACTTCTATCTTTTGAGCTTTATAGTTTTGCTCTATGTGCTTCACTTAGATCTTTTAGAGCACGGTGGTGGATTTGTTTTAAATAAACTATTGATCTCTCATGATTCACTTAGATTATTTTGAGAGTCTTTAGTAGCATGGTAAATTGCTTAATAATAATATGCTTGGTATTCAAGATTTGTAAAACTTTCTTTTGAGTGCGTTGAATACTAAGAAAATATTGATACTTGATAATTGTTTTGAGATATGAAGATGGTGATATTAGAGTCATGCTAGTTGAGTAGTTGTGAATTTGAGAAATACTTTTGTTAAAGTTTGTGATTCCCGTAGCATGCATGTATGGTGAACCGTTATGTGATGAAGTCGGAGCATGATTTATTTATTGATTGTCTTCCTTATGAGTGGCGGTCGGGGATGAGCGATGGTCTTTTCATACCAATCTATCCCCCTAGGAGCATGCGCGTAATACTTTGCTTTGATAACTTCTAGATTTTTGCAATAAGTATATGAGTTCTTTATGACTAATGTTGAGTCCATGGATTATACACATTTTTCCCATCCTTCCACCATTGCTAGCCTCTCTAATACCGCACACCTTTCGCCGGTATCATACACCCACCATATACCTTCCTCAAAACAGCCACCATACCTACCTATCATGGCATTTCCATAGCCATTCCGAGATATATTGCCATGCAACTTTCCACCGTTCCGTTTATTATGACACGCTCCATCATTGTCATATTGCTAGCATGATCATGTAGTTGACATCGTATTTGTGGCAAAGCCACCGTTCATAATTCTTTCATACATGTCACTCTTGATTCATTGCATATCCCGGCACACCGCCGGAGGCATTCACATAGAGTCATATTTTGTTCTAAGTATTGAGTTGTAATTGTTGAGTTGTAATAAAAATAAAAAGTGTGACGATCATCATTTTAGAGCATTGTCCCAAGTGAGGAAAGGATGATGGATACTATGATTCCCCCACAAGTCGGGATGAGACTCCGGACGAAAAATAAAAAAAAGAAAAAAAGAAAAAAAAGAGGCCATAAAAAAATAGAGAAAAGGCCCAAATAAAAAATGAGAGAAAAACAGAGAAGGGACAATGTTACTATCCTTTTACCACACTTGTGCTTCAAAGTAGCACCATGATCTTCATGATAGAGAGTCTCTCATTTTGTCACTTTCATATACTAGTGGGAATTTTTCATTATAGAACTTGGCTTGTATATTCCAATGATGGGCTTCCTCAAAATGCCCTAGGTCTTCGTGAGCAAGCGAGTTGGATGCACACCCACTTAGTTTCTTTTGTTGAGCTTTCATATACTTATAGCTCTAGTGCATCCGTTGCATGGAAATCCCTACTCACTCACATTGATATCTATTGATGGGCATCTCCATAGCCCGTTGATACGCCTAGTTGATGTGAGACTATCTTCTCCCTTTTTGTCTTCTCCACAACCACCATTCTATTCCACATATAGTGCTATATCCATGGCTCACGCTCATGTATTGCGTGAAGATTGAAATAGTTTTGAAAATGTCAAAAGTATGAAACAATTGCTTGGCTTGTCATCGGGGTTGTGCATGATTTAAATACTTTGTGTGGTGAAGATAGAGCATAGCCAGACTATATAATTTTGTAGGGATAACTTTATTTGGCCATGTTATTTTGAGAAGACATAATTGCTTTGTTAGTATGCTTGAAGTATTATTATTTTTATGTCAATATGAACTTTTGTCTTGAATCTTTCGAATCTAAATATTCATACCACAATTAAGAAGATTTGCATTGAAATTATGCCAAGTAGCACTCCGCATCAAAAATTCTCTTTTTTATCATTTACCTACTCGAGGACGAGCAGGAATTAAGCTTGGGGATGCCTGATACGTCTCCAACGTCTCCAACGTATCTATAATTTTTGATTGCTCCATGCTATATTATCTACTGTTTTGGACTATATTGGGCTTTATTTTACACTTTTATATTATTTTTGGGACTAACCTATTAACCGGAGGCCCATCCTAGAATTGCTGTTTTTTTTTGCCTATTTCAGTGTTTCGAAGAAACAGAATATCAAACGGAGCCCAAACAGAATAAAACCTTCGGGAATGTGATTTTCTCACCGAACGTGATCCAGGAGACTTGGACCCTACTCCAAGGAGTCAAAGAGGCGTTCACAAGGGTGGGGGGGCGCGCCCCCTGCCTCGTGGGCCCCTCGGTGCTCCACCGACGTACTCCTTCCTCCTATATATACCTACGTACCCCAAACGATCAGATACGGAGCCAAAAGCCTATATCCATGAGATCCCATCTTGGGGCCTATTCCGGAGCTCCGCCGGAGAGGGCCGTCATCACGGAGGGCTTCTACATCATCATAGCCTCTCCGATGAAGTGTGAGTAGTTTACCTCAGACCTTCGGGTCCATAGTTATTAGCTAGATGACTTCTTCTCTCTTTTTGGATCTCAATACAATGTTCTCCCCCTCTCTCGTGGAGATCTATTCGATGTAATCTTCTTTTTGCGGTGTGTTTGTTGAGACTGATGAATTGTGGGTTTATGATCAAGTCTATCTATGAATAATATTTGAGTCTTCTCTGAATTCTTTTATGTATGATTCGTTATCTTTGCAAGTCTCCTCGAATCATCAGTTTGGTTTGGCCTACTAGATTGGTTTTTCTTGCAATGGGAGAAGTGCTTAGCTTTGGGTTCAATCTTGCGGTGTCCTTTCCCAGTGACAGAAAGGGCAGCAAGGCACGTATTGTATTGTTGCCATCGAGGATAACAAGATGGGGTTTTTATCATATTGCATGAAACTATCCCTCTACATCATGTCATCTTGCTTAAGGCGTTACTCTGTTTTTAACTTAATACTCTAGATGCATGCTGGATAGCGGTCGATGAGTGGAGTAATAGTAGTAGATGCAGGCAGGAGTCGGTCTACTTGTCTCGGACGTGATGCCTATATACATGATCATACCTAGATATTCTCATAACTATGCTCAATTCTGTCAATTGCTCAAGAGTAATTTGTTCACCCACCGTAGAATACTTATGCTCTTGAGAGAAGCCAGTAGTGAAACCTATGGCCCCCGGGTCTATTCTCATCATATCAATCTCCATTACTTTATTATTGCTTTGCCTTCTCCTTTTCACTTTGCATCTCTATATCAAAAATACCAAAAATATTATCTATCATCTCTATCAGATCTCACTCCCGTAAGTGACCGTGAAGGGATTGACAACCCCTAATCGCGTTGGTTGTGTTGAGCTATTGTTTTGTGTAGGTACAAGGATCTTGCGTGTAGCCTCCTACTGGATTGATACCTTGGTTCTCAAAAACCGTGGGAAATACTTACGCTACTTTGCTGCATCATCCTCTCCTCTTCGGAGAAATCCAACGCAGTGCTCAAGAGGTAGCAATGCTTAATTGTACTTTCACAAAGCACATACCTTGATAAAATTTTGAAGAAGTTCAAAATGGATCAGTCAAAGAATGGGTTCTTGCACTACAAAAAAAGACACATCCGTGACATTTTGGGCTGAATGAATTTTTTTCTGTCATGCTTATGACACTTCTATGACGATAATTGTGACAAAACCCGGTATCATCATAGATGTGGTGGGATCCTACTTCTATGACAAAAAATCATGACAGAAAATGGGCTTTTCGTCCTGGGTGGGCTGGTGACGCAGCTGCATGACATTCTTTGGGCTGTCCATGACAGAAAAACCATGGTAGAAGCGAGGGCGAGGAAAATATCGGGGGAGTTCCCGGTTACGGTGGGTGGTCGGGGGCTGAGCGATGCGCGTTTCTCTCGTACGTATGCACGTGTGTGCGAGGCGTTGCGCTCTAACTGAACCCGAGCGAGGCGTTGGGCTCTAACTGAACCCGAGCGATTGCACTAGCTACGTTACTGAACCCGAGCGATCAATCCCTTGCTGTTAACTGAGCCCGAGTGATTCCTTTGCTACTATTGCTAACTAAAGCCGATCGATGCTGCCTCTTGATGAACAGTGAGCATTGTTGGGGGTTTGGATGAACAGTTCCCGGTGGGGGTTGGATGAACAGGACCCCGTGGTGTTGACGCTGGATGAACATGACCCCATCGATCGAGCCGGTGGATGAACAGGACCCCGTGGAGGGGTGGATGAACAGGACCCCGTGGAGGGTTGGATGAACAGGACGACCCCGTGGAGGGCTGGTTGAATAGTAGCCGGTGGAGGGCTGGATGGACAGTAGCCCGTGGAGGGGTGGTTGAATAGGACCTCGTGGAGAGGGCTGGTTGAACAGTAGCCGGTGGGGGAGCACGCGGTGGAGGCTGGATGAACAGGAGCCCGTGGATGAACAGTTGCTGGTGGAGGCTGGAGGAGGTCGAAGGTGGATGAACAATAGCCCATGGAGGCTGGAGGAGGTCGACGGTGGAGATGAACAGTATCCCGTGGAGTCCCGTTTTGTGGTACGCCACACCCCTCCCGATGAACAGGACCCCCGTTTCGACTATAGCGCTCCAACACAAGTCTGTTTCCTTCGTTTTACGGTACGCCACACCCCTCCCGATTAACAGGACCCCGTTTCCACCGTAGGAGGTCCAAGAGAAGTCAGTTTCCTTCGTTTTGTCGTACGCCAGACCCCTCCCGATGAATAGGATCCTGTTTCGACCGTGGCCGGTCGAACACAAGGCCGTTTCCTCTGTTCTGCGGTACGCCAGGCCTCGTTTCCATCGGCTGTTCCGTCCAAGCCGGTTGGCTCCCGATGAACACGATGTATTCCAACCCAGTCGGTTGCCTCCCGATGAACAGGACGCTGTTTCTCCATTCCGACCCAGCCGGTTCGCTGCCCGATGAACAGGACGCCGTTGCTGCCGTCTATTGCCTCTCCATGTACACAAGCCCTGGCCGTCCGTATATATATGCACGAGTACGCGCTCGAGACCCCGCCCATATGTACGTACGTGGCCATATTTTATTTCTTGCACCCTGGCCACTGTACGTACATGTACATGCTACGTGCAACCTCTACTACGACACACGTGCGCGCCTCTACTATGACACGTGCCCTTCCTTACACGGCCACGGTTCATCGCTGCAGCCTGCAGACAGACCGATCGTATGTACGTACACGTTCACGACCAGAATGATAACGCTACGTACGCTTCAACCAGGTGGGTCCCGACTGTCAGGCACTTCCTTGTGTGCGAAGATGTAGCTGGTGGGTCCCAGCAGTCAGGGGGCGAATCTTTTTTTTGCGCGTAATATGGACGCACTTCTTTGCGTGCGAAGATGTAGCTGGTGGGTCCCAACAGTTAGGGGGAAACGTTTTTTGTGTAATACGGTGGCCTATCCGATGGGTCCCTGCAGTCAAGTGGAGGAATCATTATTTTCCGCATAATAAGGAGGCACTTCCTTGCTGCGGCCATGGACCCAGCTGTCAGTCTCTCCACGTATAGTACTCTTCCAATGGAAGTCGGTCGTTGACCACATTAACCACGCCGCGCCGAGAGCACCAAGGCGGTGGACGATGGCGAGGCCTAGGAAGGGGACGACGTGGAGCCGGGGAAGACGCAGCAGTGGATGCCCATGCGGAGAGGAGTATGAGGGTTCACTGGTTCGGCTGCGGTGTGAGGCTGCTGTCGCTGCTGGGCCTGGCTAGCGGTGGGAGTAGTAGGGGGCGGTGAGGCCTCCGCGACAGCACAGCCGGCCACGGAGACAGGAGTAGGCGGCACGACCGGCACTGCTTTGGGCGGCTGGAGCAAGAAGACCAGAGGTTGAAGAAGCACTACGGCCGCTGGATGGACATTGTACGGTCACTGGAGCTAGAATCGTTCATATTGACTAAGTTGACAAAGCCCTCTGCCCTCGTGAACTTAGTAGGCCCACAAGTCAGCCTCCCACTATGCTGGGTCCCAGCTAGCAGGGGGAGTATTCATTTTTTTGTGCGTAATAAGGAGGCACTTCCTTGCGTGCGAAGATATAGCTGGTGAGTCCGAGCTGTCAGGGGCGGGAACGTTTTTTCGTGAAATACAGAGGCCCTTTCGGTGGGTCCTAGATGTCAGGTGGAGGAATCATTATTTTGCGCGTAATAAGGAGGCATTTCCTTGCGTGCGGCCGTGAACCCATCTGTCAGCCTCTCCACATACAGTCCACTTTAGATGCATGTCGGTCGTTGACCACGCCGCGCCGAGAGCACCAGGGCGGTGGACGAGGCAAGGCCTAGGAAGGGAACGACACGGAGACAGGGAAGACTCGACAGTTGTTTCCCACGCGGAGGGGAGTATGAGGGTTTACTGGTTCATCTGTCGTCGCCGTAGAATAACAACAAGTGTGGGCGAGTAGAGGGATGGCTAGGCCAGCGATGGGAGTACGGTGGGGCGGTGAGGCCCGCCCGCAGCACAGCCGACCGCGGGAGGAGGGAGCAGGCAGTCCCGCCAGTGCTTGTTTGAGCGGCTGGAGCAAGAAGAGAAGAGATTGAAGAAGCACGACGACCGTTGGATGGACATCCAACGGTCACTGCTTGTGCGTCAACCTTTTTTTAGGAAAGCCTCAAATCTGTAGAAAACAACATACAACCCATCTGCCATTATTTCTAATATTTTACAGCCCATTTGCTAATTCTTAAGGTTTTTTTGGTGCCCATATTCTTTTTGTTAGCGTTACAGCCCATATTGTGGCCACGGTTAAAAAATTATACGAAATTTTGCATATTTTGGTGCGGGCCGAACTGTTTTTAATCCTGAAATTTCGAGTCACATTCAAACTGATTTTAAAAATAAATGTATATCAATATAAAATCCAACAAATTGTCCACGCATAAAAATCAATGCAATTTAAAATCTCGAAATGGAAAAAAAGAAATTTGAAACTAATTGCCGGTTTGATGTGTTTTAAAAACGTACAACCCATTTCTCATTGCTGATAGGCCATTTTCTCGGTCAGCCAAATGAAGCTCTCCTTGTCTTGAAAGATTTGCAGCCCAACAGGCCTGACAAAGCAACTTACTTGACAAATCACAAAAAAACTGGGCTAGCCATTTTCAGAAACAAAAAAAAACTACTGGGCTGATATGTGGTAAACATAAAAGAAAAGGCTGTCTAGGCAGGCCAGAGTGCCCCGCACAGCCCAGTTGACACCCTGCTTCCGTCTCAAAAGAAAATTAGATAAATGCCACTGCAATTATGGCGATTCATAAAAATGCCATTGCAATTTCCAAACTTTGAAAAATGCCACTGAATTTTTTTCAAACTTTGAAAAACGGCACTGCAATTTTTGCAAACTTTTAAAAATGCCACTCCAGACTTCGAAAAATGCCATTGGAAATGGCATGAAATGGCATTTTTCAAAGTTTGGAAATTGCAGTGGCATTTCTTGGAATCACCAGATTTGGAGTGGCATTTATCAAATTAACCCAACACAAAAATAACTAGGCAAGCTGCTGGGTCCCTGGTGTCAGCCACTCGTTGTGCAATTCTCTCATTTATTGACTATGTTGCCAATGGCATGGGACCCAAATGTCAGAAATCCATTAGGAGGAGCCATTTTTATTGGCTTGAAATAAGGAGGCACTTGCTTGTGTACTGCCATGACCTTGGTGGGTCCCTACTGTCATCCTCTCCATGTACAATCATCTCCTGATTGTGTACGCGTCAACCTGGTAGGCCCACAAGTCAGCCTGTAAACCCGTGGCGGACAAATACAACCCATTTTGAAAAATAACAGCCCATTCCATACGTTCAAACGGAAAGTTCAACATTCAGAGCAAAGTAACAGGTCTGATCCAGATATAGAGTACTGAACTTCCACGTTGACAACCATCATAGCCAAGTTAACAATCTACTCCCACTAATACTCTAGTAGTGTACAAGTACTAACTTACTCTTAGCTAACTAGACGATGCCGACTGCCATCTGCGGTACACGCTAAATGCCGGCACCGGCGTCCTCCGCCTCACCTCGGACTTGCCAGAGGTGCGATAGGGCGCATTGCTCGCGCGCGTTGGCCCTTTCCATGTCGGCGTGGTCCATCGAAGCTTCGGCTTCTAAGCGGGAAGCCCACTTGTCGAGCTGGTAGTAAAATTCGGCATCGCGAATGCGTGCGTTCCCGACAACCTCCAGGGATATTTGATGGGCGCCGGCCTCCATGTAGTCGGCCCAGTTGCGGGTGCTCTACTCGCGACTCAGAGCGTCGGTGCGCTGCTGCTCCATGTCCTGCTGGCGGCGCAAATCGGCGATACGCTGCTCCTCCGCCAGGCGGTCACGCTCCAACAACTCCTCATACTCCGCATTGCCATCTAAAGACCGATAGAATGCCTCCTCCCTTCATCTGCCTTCCGGTGAAAAACCGAACACTAGTTCCGGCGGTGACTGCCTCCGGCTTCGCCTATCGCGGACGGGCAGGGGCATGGTGGACGTGGCAAGAGCGAGGATAAGTGGCGAGCGACGTCAGGCCGGTGGGGGCCTATGAGGATAGGGCGAGTTGGGTGATGGTGCCACCGGAGAAGGCTGGGAAACAGTAATTATAGGCGAACCAGCGTGTCGCGGGAAACGGGACGGTCGTCGCGGTCATCGGAATTCAATGCATAAGCAGGCATGGCTTAGCGCGCCAGCTTGCCGTGGAAAACTAGAAAAACTGAAATTATGACTGTGTCGTCCCGTCGTGTTAGTTATGCGTCTCGTCTGTGCTGGGTCGCACGCTGGCATGACAGTCAAACGAGTGCACTCGAATCATCCAGATGAAGTACTCCCTCCTTGTCAAAAATGATTCCACCACTCATCATCTACCTTGGTTGGTGAGATTTTTGAATTAAGCCCTGCAAACCGGAAAGGAGGTAGTACGTGCGTGATCCGCTATTTATTCGTGTAGGATCAAGTAGGTCGTTTTTTGAATTGATCCCTGCAAACCGAAAAGGAGGTAGTACGTGCGTGATCTGCTATTTATCCGTGTAGGATCGAGTAGGTTGGATAGTGTATGTGTAGGATCGAGTAGGTCGGATGGTGTACGTGTATGATCGCATTAGCTGATGAACGTTCGCTGGGAGATAAGGCATTTGTGAACGTTTTTGCTGGCAGTTTCTTCAGATTCGCATGGCATTTTCTTCAGAATAGCTTGTCAGTTTCTTCAAAGGTAGTCATTTTATTCAAAAAATGCTACTTCGGATCTTGCGTCGCAACTAAAACTGCCAGGAGCGCATTAGTAGGATAGCTAGTGATCGATCAGTAACTTGTAAACACTGAGCGAACAGAAATAAGGAACTGTTAGTAACTTGTAAACACTGAGAACACAGAAATAAGGATCATGTTGTGCACAACAGTAAGAGTCGATCCGTTCGAAATGTTCACATGAGACTCACAGGCCTGGCATTGTAATATGTTCACATTAGTAGCCCAAATTCAAAACCAACTAGTACGATTCCCATACATAAGATCAACATGTTAATGCATCTCAATGATTCATAGATCATATACAAATATGTAGCTCCAAAAGCAAAGATCTAGAAAAAACATTTGTTCTTCGTACTAACATGAATGCTTCTCTTGGCCAACATTCAATACAGAGTGAAAGACAAATTTGTTTATGAAGTCTATAATTCCTCTTGCAAACGTAAGTAGTTTCACCAATAGCTGGAACCATGAGAATGAACCACACATGATGGAGGAACATCCACTGCAATATGATTTGGTCTTCTCTCGATCACATGGCGAGACTATTTTCGGAATACAAACTTTAACTTAGGCAAAATGACGCCCATTATATAATCAAACCAAAGCAATGAAGCACCTAGTGTTGGCCAATAAATAGTACAGTACTACTTTTCTGCAGTCCATGAAGTGACTATCCAATCTTTCTGTGTCTATTTTCAAATGGCACTACATGCAGTGACTATACTATTCTCTTGTGCAGTTCAACAAAAATTGCGGTCACTTTGTTTGTTTGCCAAATAGCAATGGGCAGACATCTCGTCTGCACAAATATCAAGGAGCTAGTAAACATATACCCCACCTTGTATTTTCGGTTTAAACACGTCTCTTCCGCTTAGCATCTGTCATGTTTTGCACTGGACAATTTGATACAGTCATGTTTTACCCTGGACAATTTCATACTGAATTGATTTGCTGGTTCAGAGAAGAAATATAGCGCCTATTCTTCATCAGACCAAGGATATCCATGTTCGCAGTGATGGAAGAGGTGAAATTGATACAACCGAAATTGAGCATCCAATCATTGAATCCTGTCCTGCAAATCCAATGTAGGTCCACCCTGCCAACAAGTTCACATGCAAACCACTAGTATTACTATCTAATGACAGTACAAAAAAGTAGCAAGATAGTAGCAAACCATGTACCTTCATAATGAACAGCTCATAGTACGTGCCACCAATTGGATATAAAGGTTTGGAAGAAAACATGCTCCTAATGTTGAACCATTTGAACTTTTTGTGTAGTTCCACTAAAATCGAGCATCCCTGTTTGCATTGATATTGAAAGTGTGATTACTATACAAGTGGCACTAGTTGAAGCATAAACTCACAAATATAAGCATTCCAATTTCTTAATGGGAAAAGGTAGAAAGACTGTTTCTAACCACCTGTTTGAAGGAATAAATAAGGCAACAACGGCTGATGTCAGGAAGGCATACATAGTTTTTTCTGAAAATTGAACCATTCCTAACCTTTCCTCTTCTTTTAAGCATATTTTGTGCAGTTCAACTAAAATGAAACGCCATCACCGCCTTGACAATTCAGTGACACTGTACAAAAGGAAATGACTTAACATTACATCATGATGTGAGGTATGTAGTTGACAGGCATTAGAGACAAACATACAGACCTCCTCCGATAACATAATAAACATTAATTTTAACAAAAGTGTGACTAGCTTTACTGGGATAATTTAAGTGAACTCTACACCCTTAGTTCCTTAATATAAGATGTTTTCGCAGTTCAATTTAAAGTACCCAAATGTCTAGTATTTAGAAAAAACAGGTAGTAGTTTTCTTGAGCACATATCTGGGAAAGCTTGCCACACTTTATATATGTCCATACGCTAATGCAACACCATTTGAATAGTACAAATATACACTAATCTAGTGGCTAGTGCAACGGTAGAGTAGTTATTTTATTACAGGGTGTAGTATAGTGGTTTTACTGAGCAGATTTCCATAAGCTCTAGCACTGGAAGATTTCTATAAGAATTAACAATACAAAATGTAAGGGTAACAAGTTTCAGCATTGGTATACTAGTTGTGCAAGAGCATTAAACCAAATACAAAAGTCTGAAGGTAACTAGCATTATTAACTAATAACAATATAAACGAATTGCAAACCATGTACCTTCAAGGTAAATATCATTTCGAACCCGAGGGGACCTAAAAATTGCTATCCCAATCTTGATAATCAATCAAACATAAAAACTTGACCGAATGAATCAAGAGAACAGCCGGAGGAGGAGGTGCCCACTCTTGACCTTTCCTCTTGACACTGTACAAAAAAATTTGACTTATCTCATGAAAGTAAGGTATGTAGTCTATAAGCATTAACAGTGCAAAAATCTGAAGGTAGTAAGAAGATTCATCATTGGTATACTGGCTGTGCAACAACATTAGAATGCCTTAGCTGAAAAATCTTTAATACATCCACAATCAACAGCTAACCCTGAAATAATCCAGTGACATTAAATGACATTGCTTAAATTTATCAGTGGCATTAGACTGAGTGCGGCATTAGTTAAATGTGGCATCACTTTAGCAGTAGCATTGCTTGACTTGACCGCTGGCATTATACTAATAGCAAAAAAGTAGCAATAAGAGCATGGGAGGCCCATTCGGACAGTGGGCTCACCAGTACTATGTACCTCCACGGACGCATAGAGTGGCTACTAGAAATCCACATTTTACCTAGAGTCATATACCCTAGGTGAAATAGGAAAAACCATAGGGAAAGACTTTACCTTGGGCTTGCCCTAGGTAAAGAAACCTAGGTATAGTATAGTCGGTAAAGACCCCTTCCCCTAGGGTGTATCCAGCAAGCTCTAGGGAAAATTTCTTTACCTAGAGGCACAAGCCCTAGGGAAAATTTCCATATGTATGTTGCAATCCACGTGGATAGGTTGTTTACCTACAGCCAGGCCCTAGGAAAGATTGTGGGGCCCTTTTGCGCCACATCACCATACTTTCCCTAGAGTTACATACTGTAGGGAAACACATTCCCCATGTGCAGACATAATGCAAACGTGTAATTTAAATTTGAATTCATAACCAATAATTCAAAGAATTCAAAATGTAGCCATAATTATGAAATGAAAATAACAACAAATAATTAGTGTATATATATAGATAGATAGATACCAATCGTCACATGCATACAGTAGATGCCAAGACATCACCAACCATCACATGTTTGACCAAAAAATAGGCTTGCTAGCTAGAGTTTGCTACATCTAACTGATTAAGCATCTCAATTAGCACGTACATACTGATGTAGGTCAACTAGAGTTTCCTACATTACAGAACATGTACTAACATGCTAACTATACATGCACCAAAATATTACTCCACGCACTGTACATCCAAGAACATCAAGGAACCAACTGACTGCTCAATAACGATAGGTTTAGTGCACCGGTTCCAGACTGACTGAAAAATCGCCCAAACATCCCTTCATCGTCTATAGCAGGAACACTTGCAGCAGTAACATGTTCCTGAAAAGAAAGATTCGCAAATTCTCAAAATATGGAACATGACAATAAGAACTTATTAGAGGAACTACACGCAACTCTGTGTTCCAATGAAAATTAGTGAGTTACATCAAGTCGACTAAGTCTAAACAGAATTTCCTATTTCCAGTAATTAGAACAAAGGCATGCAAAATCTGTTATAAATTTTGGCAGCATAACAACTCTAAACTGGAAAATTGGACAAAAAATATATTATGATCCCTCCAACATCCTCACACAGTCCCATTAATCAACATTAATCCCAAATGATCCAGCACCACACAGGCTAGCATCACACATCACATAAGCATGCATATTGTCACAAGTATGTGAATAGGTATCTCTCAACTTATCCATACACACATAAGTAATGCAACTACACATGCTGCATCATTCCGAATCAGTTCACTGGTTGTTTTGGTACAAATAAATGAGACCAAAGACTATACTGAAGGAAGGAAAAACATTTACTACCAATAATAGCCATGTGAAACTATTATTTGCACACAGAAACAACAATATGTACTCCTATGTTTGAAGCACCATATGGTGCATTGCATTCGTGTTTTATCCCAATCAAGAAATTATACTACAAACAACTCTAACATTCTCTTCTAAAAAGGAAAGAAGGCAAACCTGCATTGTTCAATATACCCCTCTTACTAAGTTATTTAACCCTGGAAGGTCACAATGAACAGACCATTACTATTTGTATCATTTGAGATCAGTTTGAGAAATACATACATTACTAGAGCTAGGATTTGTTTCTTGTTGAGCACACAAAGCTAGCGATTCTTTGCTATTTTCTAGAATCTGCAAAAGAAGAGCCAGGTTTTAGAAGTAACCCTTATCATGCTTTAAATGTATTAATGTGTGTGTGTGTGTTTGCTTGAGATGGATGATTACATACTTGGATGGTAGATCGTTGTGGAGATCCAGGAGGAGAAAGCGAACAAAAAGGAGGTGGAACCGGCGGCAGTGGTATTTCTCCAATAGGCACTCCTTGCTTAGTTGCCAAAGTATGCAAAAAAGAAAATTCACATAGTGGTTACTTTCAAATGCTAGCAAATTAATTGATAAACATGGAATGTATAACCAGCACCTGAAGAAACTTCTGTATCTCATTGCAGTGCTCATACATCCCAACACCCCATGACAAGACATTGTTGGCATAAGCCTCTGCTTTTCGAGTATTCTCAGACTCCTTTTGACGCACATCTTCAATTTCTTCAGCTCGACGATGATTCAAGGCTGCTAAAGATGTACCAGTAGCTCTCACCTCAGAAATGACCTCGATGTCACTGACAATGCCATTAAAGAGAGACCATGTACCATGTGGCTTCCCATTAGAGCAATCATAAAGTGCCTTAGAACTAACAACATTTTTCAGGATATCATAGTCCTCTCCATTTAACTCTTTAGCCTTTTATGTGTAAAGTGCCTACTCAAGAAGAAAACAAAGGCACACAAATGTTTAGGAATTTCAAATAATTGTGTAAAGCTCCTATTACACAATTGCACAAGTGGGCAGAAAAATTGACATACAAATTGGACAAACAAGTTGACATGCAAAAACACTAAATTCAGACCAGACTTCATAAGGATGTGTTTGGTTTGAGAAAAGGATATATATTAGCATTATTCCATGGTGTTGCTAAAAGACACATACCAAACATTTTGTTGCTTTTGGTGTGTTGAGAATTAAAGGTTTGCTCTTGTCCAATCCTCTAAGTGTATGCACCCAAGCCTGAATCTGGTTAACATCTTCACCAGTTTGTTTGGACTGCATTACACAAGATTTAAGACATGTAAGATATTTATAATGCTTCATATGATAAGTGATAATAAAGTAAACTACTAAGTTTAGTTGATAACCATTTTTTGACTTATAGTAGTCATCAAGTTGGAACCACCCTTGCGAGGCTTGAACTTTGAGCTGCAATGATTGGCACGGTATTTCTTTGATTTCGCAATCCACTCTTCACTACACCACTCTCAACTACAACAACCCAAGCTTCTTTTCCTAACCAACCTTGCCTTTGCACCAAATACTGAGCTCTATCCAAATAGTATTTCCCAGCAAGCTTGTCACTCATGTTAGTGTTCTCAGTTTTTCGAAAATGATCAATTATGGCTCGGATTCTTGCATAGTAAAATATACATGGCAAAAGTGCCTTGCAACATCTTCGAACATGTTGCTTTGCCTTCTCTGAGTATGCATATTCATACTTGTACCTTAGCTACAATGAGAACTGATAGATGGTTTAATATAAATAAGAGCAAATTACCTTGGTCAAAAAAAGAGAGCAATTTAAATAGTTAATACCCAAAAAGCATCTTCAATTTTGTCTGCAACAGAATGACCATTTGTGTCCTTCACCGTATGATAATGCTCCCACTCCGTTGCAACCACCTTCGCACCATCATAATCCAGAATACCGGGATGGTTACTTTTTAGAAGGCATGCCAATACACTTGATGGTCTTCTGCCCTTTCAAACGACAGGAATGTCCTTCCAATGCCTACAAAGAAGGAAGTTGTAAATACAACAAACAAGTATTAGAAAAGGAAAACATATTGCAGAACAAGAAAGTACTTATACTAAATAATAAGACTTACATATTGCCAATAGGTCGAATGATTGGAAGATCTTCATTATTTCGAATAGCAGGATGAAGATCTGAAACTCCTCTTATGTACCCATCATAAGTGCCATCAGCAACAGTAGTGTTCCGAGCAGCAGGCGCTGGTTTGATCGCTACAGCAAGTCGAGATGCTTTTCTTCCAATTGTCATCCTGTAATGTGTGATTCTTGAAACAAATAAGATAAAGATAGAAAAGAACAATTTACAACCAACAAGACAATCATGATAAACATAACAATAGCAAATAGATAAGTGTTTCTTGCCAAGTCTTCAACCACCCAAATTACAAACAACGATAATAAATAGAAAATGGGCTAGAAATCATCATCTTCTTCTTCAATTTCCTCAATGATCACTTCATCATAATCTTCATCCTCGATAACTTGTTCCTGAATCCTTTCACCACCCAAATCATGTGGGTTGCTAATATGTGACAATTCAGTTGGATCAACCACCTCATCTGAACCACGTACTATTAAGTTGTCAAGTTGTGATCCTACTTGTACAATGAAATCATTGGCATATAAACTATTATCTTGGAACACATCTGCATTAGTGGGTGTTGCTGTTGTGTAGTCATCATCTGTGGGAGTTTCTAGACTGCCTAGAGGTGGTACTCTGTAAGCAACTTGCCAATCAAGAAGACTTGCAACGGAAGTGCAAGCATATAGAACATAATAGACTAAGCTCACTTGGATGGCAATAGAAAAACGCTCATTGGCTGGATTGGTTGAAGCAGGTGCTACTTCAACTAAGCCAAATCTGTTCAAATGTCTCATTCCTTTAGTTGGATGAAACCAGTGACAATCAAACATCACAAGACTGAAGTCGTCATCACCATCAAATTTAAGTTCTATAATGTCCTTAACAACACCGTAGTATTCAAGCTCCTCATTGGTTGCATCATCTATTCCAAGAGCAAGAACACCAGTATTTTTAGATGAAAGGTCCCCTTCTCTATGGTTTTCATATTTCTCTGATCGAAATCTGAACCCATCAAATTCATACATGTCATATGATTTTACTCTCATGCTACAACCTTGCGAAAGATCGTGTAATTCTTTATTAATAGATGCATCCTTTATGCACTGCAAGAAGACAATATATGTATATAGAATTATTAGGCATAGAAAATTGTAGGGCGCTTTATTTGCTAGTATATATAGGTGCTTTACCAAAGTTTTGAACCAATCCAACAAGTTTGGTTTTCCTGAACTAGCACCATCTCGCCTAAGTTTATCAAGTTCTTTCGTACTTGGTTGTCAAGGACGCCTCCACTGGTCAAGTTCAAATTGTCTACATATTTTGTGTAAACCATCAGCACCAATTTTTTTAACTATACATGATTGTACTAGAAATGCTAATTTAGATAACTTACTTCACAATACCATCCATTTCAGGCATGTTTAGTAAGATAAAAATCATGGCTGTCTTGTACTATTCATGTGATAAGATCCTAGGTTCCCCTCTACCAATTTTCCATCCCTTGTCTCCAAACAAACTAAGAGTACTTCTGCTGGTAGTGCTAGATTGTGCATAACGTTGGGGGCGATTTCTTGAGGTAGGCACATCATCAGGAAGGTACAAAGAAAAAAAGTTTGAAATCTCCTCAACAAGAAAACCAATGAAGAATGTTAGAGGACTTCCATTTATTCGTAACATAAAACAGAGACTGGGGTGGAAAAGCCCAACAATTGCGGCTACTAGCTTTCATATGGATAACTAAACAACAATGGTAAAACGCACATGTAATTTCATGTAGATAACTACAGCAATCGTAAAAATACAGTAATCTGACCACTGTTAACACGAGCATATATAGTAATCAATGAAGCTATTGTTTCTGTCATTCATGCAATTATAGTAGCTATGAACAAATTCAACAAATAAACTATATGAAACATTTTCAGTTCACTGTGTTTAGTGTCTGCCTGCATTCTGACCACAATTTACATGGTTGAATGGCTCATTCATGTGTTCGTGCATCTCCATATCAATCAATTCTTCTATTTCTTCTTTTGCTAGAAATTTCTTTTATTCCTATGACCTTCCATACACCGATGTTTAAACAGAAAACCCCACCTGCTGGAGAAGATACTGAACAACATCCACATGTACTGAATAGTGCACCACCTACTGCTTCCTTTGGATGCTAAAACCAAAACAACAGTTTTAGAATTTTGCTAGACATACACAAGTACAACTATCTAAGCCAGCAATCAAACATCTTTATAAACTGTAGGGGAAGAGAGATAGAGACAACCTTTTGGACAGAAGCAACCACGTACAACAGAGTAGATCGGGTGCTCGTCCAATCAGCGGGAGTGGCACCGTCTCCACATCCAAATGGCGACGCGGTCAGTAGAGTTAAGGGCGTGGCAGATGCGGTCACCATGGGCGGCACAACGCCGTCACCCCGGCCAGCGTGGCCATGGCCACCACGTCCATCGCGACTGTCACCGGTGCAGTACATGGGGAAGAAGGGGCGCGATGGAGGGGGGAGGGCCGGGGCGCAGCGGAGCGTGGTGGCGCGGGGCTAAGCAGGTCGCGGCGGCGCGGGGTGGAGCAGGTCATGGCGGCCTGGGGCGGGCGGAGATAGAAGCTTCGTGAGAGAGGGGATTTTTTAGTCTGGCAGCACAGCGCTTGGGGTTTGGGTGAAGCGTGAAGGAGGGACCTAGCCAAAAAAATTCCTCTACGCGCCCTTTTTCCCTTCCTTTTCTCACTGATCAGTGGGCCCAACTTGTGCGAGGGGAAATAATTGGCGCGCAGTGTTGATAAAGGAGCGTGGGAGGCAATCTACGTGGCCACATCGAGGGCATCTCTTCGATCTTTTTTTCACTTCGATGGTATGTACGTGGCACCACCCTAGGGAAAGTTTAGTTTCTAATTTTTTTGGCTGGAAAGACATCGTTCCCTAGAGGGTCCTGTTCATTTCTTTTCTATCCCTTGAGTTAGCTAATGAGCTCTTGGTAAAGAGGTCGCCTCTAGGTAAAATGTGAATTTCTAGTAGTGAGGGAGGTATGGTTGCACAGAGCAACAAATATCCTGGCAGCATATGTGGATTACGTCCCATTTTTGTTCTCTTTAGCCACCTTTTTCCTATGTGAGGACACCAAACCGATCGACCTGGTCATTCTCTATTGCCTTGCCATGCCTTTCTATCCTTCTTCAACCAAGAGACACGAGACTCATTCCTTAGCTACTGATTTCCCCTTTTCAACCTAGATGCGGGTTCGATGCCTAGTATCTTGCACAGTACAGTCTCCCTTCCTTTCCTTATTCAACCCAGACATGGATTAGTCTGCATGAAGTAGGGTTTCCTTTAATAGTGCAAGTTAAGGTTTTCGTCTGCATGACCAGCAGAGCAGAGGATAGCAAATTGGGAAGATGGTGGAGTGGAAAAAGATCCACATGCAGCGACATGGCAGATGGGGCAATAGAACAAGGGTATGGTTCAAAAAGAGGTAGCATACCTGAGGGTCGGCGGGAAGTGGCTTCGCTCGTGGTCGTCATCCTCCGCACACACTACGGCAGCGAGCTTGGGGATGGAGGCCATCCCGCGTGGGCACTAGGTCTGAGAGGACGGCCTTGTCGTCAGTGCGTGACCTCGCTCGGCGACGACGAGTGCATCAACGCTGCACGTCCTTTTCTTCCCTGGCGGATCTGTGACCACCGGTGAGGAGGGAGAGAGAGGCCGTCTTTTTTAGATCTGGAGAGAGGGTGATAGTGTGAGAAGCAAGTGGGCAGCCCTTAGTAAGAAAGTGCTGAAGCTCCAGCCTATATATCTTTTTTATACTACTAGTACTAGAGGTGGAGTAGTGGTAGAGTAGTTTATATTTTCTCTGCATACAGTACCAGTTAGTCGTGCTTCAAAACTGAACGGCATGCCATTAAAAAATAAAGGTCGATAACTAATGCGGCACCTCGGGCCAACTCGGCCAGATTGCATTTTGCACGAGAAATTACACACCATGTTTTGTTGACATGTGGTCCCTTTCCAACATGTCAGTGAGACGACGACAAGTCCTTTAGTACAATTTCTGAACGAACGTCTATGTAGGCCGGGGCACCTCTTCGTGTACTGTGGCAACCGTCCATCAACTCTTCACCTTTCCCTCTCGATTTGGAACTACCATCGCACGCTCTTCCTCCCTGCTCCATTTGCCTTCACCCTTCCTTCTGCCATTGTTTGTTCGTCTTCTCCATGGAGGTAACAGGCCGGAAACGACCCCGTTATTCTTGCCCCGATCTGAATGATGACGTGGTGGAGGAACTCATTGATCGGTGCGACGTCATCACCTCGGCTAGCATGGCAGGTTCGTTCAAGACCATTCTCGACTCAACTCATAACATCATTACAAGGAACCCAAGGGTCCAGGAGCGGTTTGATCTCCCCTATCTTCTTCGCCGTGACCCTGCTGACTGGCGTGTGGACGACGGAGGCCTCGCCTTGTGCAAGTTGATGCCGCTTGATAATGATACGTCTGATGTTATGATGCCATCGCTTGAGGGTAAGGCTTGGGCAGGTGTAGGATCAGAAGTATGTCTAGAGGGGGGGTGATTAGACTACTTGACCAAATAAAAATCAAGCTTTTTCCCAATTTTAGTTCTTGGCAGATTTTAGCTATCTTGGCACAAGTCAAGCAATCTCCACACAATTCAAGCAAGCATGCAAAAGAGTATATGAGCAGCGGAAAGTAAAGCATGCAACTTGCAAGAATGTAGAGGGAAGGGTTTGGAGAATTCAAATGCAATTGGAGACACAGATGTTTTTGGCGTGGTTCCGATAGGTGGTGCTATCGTACATCCACGTTGATGGAGACTTCAACCCACGGAGGGTAATGGTTGTGCGAGTCCACGGAGGGCTCCACCCACGAAGGGTCCACGAAGAAGTAACCTTGTCTATTCCATCATGGCCGTCGCCCACGAAGGACTTGCCTCACTAGCGGTAGATCTTCACGAAGTAGGCGATCTCCTCGTCCTTACAAACTCCTTGGTTCAACTCCACAATCTTGTCGGAGGCTCCCAAGTGACACCTAGCCGATCTAGGAGACACCACTCTCCAAGAAGTAACAAATGGTGTGTTGATGATGAACTCCTTGCTCTTGTGCTTCAAATGATAGTCTCCCCAACACTCAACTCTCTCTCACAGGATTTGGATTTGGTGGAAAGAAGATTTGAGTGGAAAGCAACTTGGGGAAGGCTAGAGATCAAGATTCATATGGTTGGAATGGAATATCTTGAGCTCAACACAAGTGTAGGTGGTTCTTTCTCAGAACATGTGTATTGGAAGTGTAGATGTGTTCTGATGGCTCTCTCCATGAATGAAGAGTGGGTGGAGGGGTATATATAGCCTCCACACAAAATCTAACCGTTACACACAATCTGCCAAACTTGGTGGGACCGAATGGTTAAACTCGGTCGGACCGAATCTGCAAACCTAGTGACCGTTAGGATTTTCGGTGGGACTGAGACGCAACTCGATAGGACCGATATGGTTAGGGTTAGGGCATAACGTAATATCGGTGTGACCGATTACACAAACTCGGTGGGACCGATTTTGGTAATAAGCTAACCAAAGAGTTGGTCAGGTAAACTCGGTGGGACCGATTCGCTCATCTCGGTGAGACCGAAATGTTACGAAAGGGAAACAGAGAGTTTACATTGCAATCTCGGTGGGACCGATTTGCTCATCTTGGTGAGACTGAAATGTTACGAAAGGGAAATAGAGAAATTGCAATCCCATCTCGGTGAGACCGAGATCCCTATCGGTGAAACCAATTTGCTAGGGTTTGTGGCAGTGGCTATGACATATGAAACTCGGTGGCGCCGGATAGAAAGAATCGGTGGGGCCGAGTTTGACTTTTGGTTTAGGTCATATGTGGATGTGGGAAGGTATTGGATTTTCCTATAGACTCAATGTGATCTTGAATCACTAAAATATAAAATGTAGGGTCTTGATCTTGAAGCTTGAGCCAATCTTTTGTCCCTACAATTTTGAGGGATCCACTTTCCTCATCCATGCCATGCCATTCATTGAGATTTTCCTGAAATATTAATCTTGGAATAATGTTAGCTCAATGAGCTATATGTTGTTAGAAATTACCAAGATCATTTGGAGCTATCGATTGGAGTGAGTTGCACTTTCAATTCCTACACGGGTTAGTCCCACAAGGAACAAACAGGGATATCCATAGACATAGAGTGATGCACATACAAGATGATGTCTATGAAAGCTTTTAGGTTACCTTGTCCCTTGTCTTACCAACAAGAGGGTTTGTGACTCCTTGAACTAGTGCAAGATGTGGAAGTTGATTGCACTTGTTTTTGCCAAGATGATAAGAGTGAAGTACGTTGGCGGAGTCACCCTCAAGAACTCTCTAGTTCTTCTTGTTCTGGATCCATACCATCTTGATGGGAATCCTTGGAGTTGTAGTTGTACTTGATGAAGTGGAACTTGAAGTAGTCTTGGGAACCCACTTGACTAAGGTCTTAGGAGTTTATTCAAATGCATCAATTTCCTCTTGAAGCTTATCCTTGCCTTTTTGCTTGTAGTCTTGTGGTGGAAGATCATCTTGAGCTTGTGTCCCTTTGAAAGAAGTGGGATCATACTTCTCTTGTTGAGGAACAAACTTCGTCTTGGGGTATTGATCTTCTTCCCACTCAACTCCATTGGCATTGAACTTTCGTTCAAAACCAACACCTTGATTCTTCCGGTGCCTTCCTTGCTTGCGTACAATTTCCTCGAATTGCTTACTTCCGGCAAGGCTCTTGTAAACACCTTTTTCTATAATTCCCTTCAATAGGCTATTTTCTTGCTCAAGTGTAACTTGGCTAAGAGAATCATTAGTGGAATCAAGAGAACTACTAGAGGCAACAATATTGGATTTAGCATGATCTTGTTACTACTAGAGGAAAAAAATTTCTTGCTCTTGTTACTAGACTTGACTTGAGGCATGTAAGTGGATAAGAGTAAACGCTTGGAAACGTAAGAAGAACTTTTCTTACGAAGATCATCATTGATTGCTTTTAAGAACTCATGCTCTTGCTCAAGATTGAGCTTTTCAAAGCCTAATTTCTCATGAGTCCTTAAAAGTTCTCGATGATCTTCTAAGATAGTTTCATGAGCTAACTTAAGAGTTTTTAGTTCTTTAGTTAGAGACTCAATTTTCTCCTTATCTTTGTCATTCGTTTTATCTTGATTAATTGACGTTTCATCATAGTATTCATCACTAGAGTTGTCAACAAGTAAATCATCATCACCTAACAAGTCATCTTCATCACTATTGAAATCAACATACTCGGGATGTGATACCTTTGGGCCTTTAGCCATGAGGCATGTTCCAACTCCTTCATTTGGTGAGTCAAATATGTCGTAGGAGTTGGTTGACACAAGTGCTAGACTGGCAACACCTTCATCTTGAGTATATTCAGAATCGGAGTGATAACTTCTCTCGGAGTGGTTGTCAGAGTCGGAGCCGGATACCCATTCACCAACATGAGCTTGATGTCTTTGTTTTGTGTAGCTCCTTGATGACTTGTCCTTTCTTTCCGAATCCTTGCTTCTCCGTGAGTGTCTTCGTTCATAACGATCATCTCTACTCCTTCTTTCTTTAGGTGGTGATTCTTCTCTTCTACTTCTTCTCTTGGGAGAATCTTCTCTTCTCTTGTAGGGAGCCGTACACTCATTGGAATAGTGTTCGGGCCTTCCACAATTGTAGTAGTTTCTCTCTCGACTAGAAGATCTTTTGTCATTGTAGGACCTTGACTTGGAGCTTCTATCTTTGCTTCTACTCTTGTAGAACTTGTTGAAGTTCTTCACCATTAAGCTCAATTCTTCATTGAAGGTTTGTTTCTCACTTGATGATGTGGGGGCTTCACATGAGGCTTTGTAGGCACTGCTTGATTTGTTGTGAAGTTCCTCTTTATCCTTGAGTGACATCTCATGAGCAACAATTCTTCCAATGACTTCCGTTGGCTTGAGATCTTTGTAATTTGGCATCATTTGGATCAATGTGCACACGGTATCATATTTTCCATCCAAGGCTCTTAGGATCTTCTTGATGATGAATCTATCGATCATCTCTTCACTCCCTAAGCCGGCAATCTCATTTGTGATAAGAGCAAGCCTAGAGTACATTTCAGCGACACCTTCACCATCCTTCATTTTGAACTTGTCAAGTTGACTTTGAAGCACATCCAATTTGGATTCCTTGACAGAGTCGGTACCTTCGTGCATATCAATCAACGTATCCCAAATTTCCTTTGCATTCTCAAGACGGCTGATTTTGTTGAATTCCTCTGGGCACAATCCGTTGAAGAGGATATCACAAGCTTGAGCGTTGTATTGCAGCATCTTCAACTCTTCCGCGGTAGCTTCACGGTTTGGTTCTTTCCCATCAAAGAAGTCACCTTGCAAGCCAACACACAAAATAGCCCAAACGGCGGGGTTATGTCCAAGAATATGCATTTTCATCTTATGCTTCCAACTAGCAAAATTAGTACCATCAAAGTAAGGACCTCTACGGTGATAATTTCCCTAGCTAGACACCATACTCTCCTAGGTTGTGAAACCAAGGCTAGGACCACGAAAAGGAGACCAAAGCTCTGATACCACTTGTAGGATTGGAAGTACGTCTAGAGGGGGGGTGATTAGACTACTTGACCAAATAAAAATCTAGCCTTTTCCCAATTTTAGTTCTTGGCAGATTTTAGCTATCTTGGCACAAGTCAAGCAATCTCCACACAATTCAAGCAAGCATGCAAAAGAGTATATGAGTAGTGGAAAGTAAAGCATGCAACTTGCAAGAATGTAGAGGGAAGGGTTTGGAGAATTCAAACGCAATTGGAGACACAGATGTTTTTGGCGTGGTTCCGATAGGTGGTGCTATCGTACATCCACGTTGATGGAGACTTCAACCCACGAAGGGTAACGGTTGCGCGAGTCCATGAAGGGCTCCACCCACGAAGGGTCCATGAAGAAGCAACCTTGTCTATTCCATCATGGCCGTCGACCACGAAGGACTTGCCTCACTAGCGGTAGATCTTCACGAAGTAGGCGATCTCCTTGCCCTTACAAACTCCTTGGTTCAACTCCACAATCTTGTCGGAGGCTCCCAAGTGACACCTAGCCAATCTAGGAGACACCACTCTCCAAGAAGTAACAAATGGTGTGTTGATGATGAACTCCTTGCTCTTGTGCTTCAAATGATAGTCTCCCCAACACTCAACTCTCTCTCACAGGATTTGGATTTGGTGGAAAGAAGATTTGAGTGGAAAGCAACTTGGGGAAGGCTAGAGATCAAGATTCATATGGTTGGAATGGAATATCTTGAGCTCAACACAAGTGTAGGTGGTTCTTTCTCAGAACATGTGTATTGGAAGTGTAGATGTGTTCTGATGGCTCTCTCCATGAATGAAGAGTGGGTGGAGGGGTATATATAGCCTCCACACAAAATCTAACCATTACACACAATCTGCCAAACTCGGTGGGACCGAATGGTTAAACTCGGTCGGACCGAATCAGCAAACCTAGTGACCGTTAGGATTTTCGGTGGGACTGAGACGCAACTCGGTAGGACCGATATGGTTAGGGTTAGGGCATAATGTAATCTCGGTGTGACCGATTACACAAACTCGGTGGGACCGATTTTGGTAATAAGCTAACCAGAGAGTTGGTCAGGTAAACTCGGTGGGACCGATTCGCTCATCTCGGTGAGACCGAAATGTTATGAAAGGGAAACAGAGAGTTTACATTGCAATCTCGGTGGGACCGATTTGCTCATGTCGGTGAGACCGAAATGTTACGAAAGGGAAACATAGAAATTGCAATCCCATCTCGGTGAGACCGAGATCCCTATCGGTGAAACTGATTTGCTAGGGTTTGTGGCAGTGGCTATGACATATGAAACTCAGTGGCACCGGATAGAAAGAATCTGTGGGGCCGAGTTTGACTTTTGGTTTAGGTCATATGTGGATGTGGGAAGATAGTTGAGGGTTTTGGAGTATATCACTAAGCACATATAGCAAGAGGCTCATTAAGCAACACCTCATCCCTCCTTGATAGTATTGGCTTTTCCTATAGACTCAATGTGATCTTGGATCACTAAAATATAAAATGTAGAGTCTTGATCTTGAAGCTTGAGCCAATCTTTTGTCCCTATAATTTTGAGGGATCCACTTTCCTCATCCATGCCATGCCATTCATTGAGCTTTTCCTGAAATATTAATCTTGGAATAATGTTAGCTCAATGAGCTATATGTTGTTAGAAATTACCAAAACCTCCCAGGGATAGTTGCACTTTTAGCAGGCGCAAATGGAGATTGGGTTGTTTATATTGGGTACAACTACGAGTGGGAACTTGTGAATGTGTACAGTCGTCACCGGGTTCCACTTCCAAAAATCTTAGACTTCCCAGAGGTTGAGCACACCAGTATTCTACGTACATTCAACTATGATCATGGTGACTGTCGTCTACAGAAGATAGCAATTTGTCGAGTTCCCGACCGCTCTTGGGGTTATAGGAATGCTTGTGTTGTCCCTATCTTTGACAAGCTTGTTGCCATCCTTCATAGTTCGACTCGATGGATATTGCTCAAAAATTAGTTTCTATACACGGATGAGTACTGTGATGCAATTCAATATGAGGGTCTTGTGTTTGCTGCCACCACTCGTGGCACTGTTTTCGCATGGAATCCTTATGCTTTCGGTATGTTTGTCTTCCACCATAATTATAATTGTTTCATCCACATGCATGCGAGTTAGCTAGTTTCCCTTTACTAATTAACCTTCTTGTGTTTCCAAGGTCCTGTGAACATTCCACCACCTATATTTGAAAAAAATTATAACCAAGGGGGAGATGACAATGATGATGATCATGAGCATGAGGACCCATATACTCAGTGGCGGTTGGCAACTTATTCCGATGGATCACCTCTTCTTGTTTGTATATAGGGCACCACTGATGTTACTAAGGAAGCAGGTGTTGTCTCCCATGGTTGCACTCTCCGGACCTATTCCAACATCCGTTGCAGAGTATTCGGGATGGATACTACTGTGCTAGCGCCAACACCTTCTCCATGGTTTAGTATTGATACTCTTGGAGGAAACACGCTCTTCCTTGGACAAAACTATCCAATGATGGTGAAAGGCAATCCAACTGCTGTTGACACAATGTTACTACCATTTATGAGAAGTAACTGTATCTATACCTTGGACATTGCTATGGTTCCCTACCATGGCTATCACAATATGCGTCTTGACATAGGCCACTTCAGCTTGGATGATCAGTCCTGCATTGGTCTCGAGATTGACAGTAGCTGCCCCTTCCCAGAGAATCACTTTTGGTTAAAAGCAAGCATTTCCAACGCCGTGGATTGGTTGAGCTGAAGTTCATTTCATTGCTTGTTATTTGTTGTGTGATGAAAACTTTAATATTTATAATGTATCCTCGTTGTCGTTCTGGGTTGATGACCTGTTGTATGTAATAAAATGATATGCATGCGATAAACTTACTAAATTTATGAATGGCTTTCGAGTCGCTTCTCTGAGTGGGTGCTCCAACGAGGCAAAAATATATTTTCTGAATACATAATTGTACGCGCATTGCAACAGGTTATCGGATGAGTCCAATCAACAAATAGTAGTACAGTAAAAACACCCGCCCGACGCGAAGCATGTGAAGCTAGTACAAATAGTAGTACAATTTGGCCACAGTGTGAGGTGGGCCATATGTTAATGTGTTCGTTGTACATAACCAGCACCTCGAATCCTTGATATATACTAGGGTGGCATGGGCCAGAACAAGCATTCACGTCCAGGAGTACGACACACGCCACCAGCACGACTTCCATCTGAAACCATATTTCTTGGAGTCCGTGCTACAACTATCTCTTCAACCTCGTTGTTTCTCTAACTCAGCCATCGCGTGGCAGGCGAGGTGGGGGTTTGCCAATAGTCGGTTTCCTCAACTGTGGTCCCACTTGTAAGGCCAACTCCAATGCACGATCCCATACGGACCTCCGGTTTGCCCGGATTATGTCCGTTTGGGTAGGGAAATGGGGTCGTGTCTGGGCCATTTCTCATATGCGGTGGCTGTGCGCCCAACGCGCGGACGCATCCTGGCCGCGTACATTTTTCTTTGCGAACACATATCTTTTTTTCATCATTGATTTTTGGTACATGGAAATACATCACCAAAATTTGACTAGAAAAGCAAGACCAAATAAAACAAGAACCACAAGAATACATTTTAGAAGATATCCAACTTCCATAACTGCTCCTGTAAGTTGGATTAGTGCCTTCTTGATGCATTCATTTTTGAACTACGGAGGCTCGATCTTGCGTGCTTCTTTCTTCTTCGAGTGTAAAGAAGTAGGCGTTGCGTCCTCGCATCTAGTCTCATGTCTAGCCTCTATTCTATCAACAAGTGCACTAGTCTCATCTCTAGCCTCTATGCCAGCTAGAAGTGCTAGAGCAACTACTAAATTGCGCTCTATCAATATATCGATGTACTCTTCTTCCCAATACCAAAACTTGCATCCATTCTACACAATAAAATTTTAAGTTAGCACAACTAGTCTAATCCGAGAGCACAACCGAAGCTAAAGTAGCACATACCCCATCGGTTGCGCATTGGATGAACACCCATCCGGGATGTTCCGGCGTTATAGACACGTGGCACAAGACCTTCTTTGGCAGTCATTGCTACCTCTTGAGCACTACGTTGGATTTCCTCGAAGAGGAAAGGATGATGCAGCAAAGTAGCATAAGTATTTCCCTCAGTTTTTGAGAACCAAGGTATCAATCCAGTAGGAGGCTACACGCGAGTCCCTCGTACCTACACAAAGCAAATAGCTCCTCGCAACCAACGCGAATAGGGGTTGTCAATCCCTTCACGGTCACTTACGAGAGTGAGATCTGATAGATATGATAGATAATATTTTTGGTATTTTTGGTATAGAGATGCAAAGTAAAATACAAGGCAAAGTAAAAAAGCAAAGCAATAATAAAGTGATGGAAGATTAATATGATGGAGATAGACCCGGGGGCCATACATTTCACTAGTGGCTTCTCTCAAGAGCATAACTATTTTACGGTGGGTGAACAATTTACTTTGAGCAATTGACAGAATTGAGCATAGTTATGAGAATATCTAGGTATGATCATGTATATAGGCATCACGTCCGAGACAAGTAGACCGACTCCTGCTTGCATCTACTACTATTAATCCACTCATCGACCGCTATCCAGCATGCATCTAGAGTATTAAGTTCAAGAAAACAGAGTAACGCCTTAAGCAAGATGACATGATGTAGAGGGATAAATTCATGCAATATTATAAAAACCCCATCTTGTTATCCTCGATGGCAACAATACAATACGTGCCTTGCTGACCCTACTATCACTGGGAAAGGACACCGCAAGATTGAACCCAAAGCTAAGCACTTCTCCCATTGCAAGAAAAACCAATCTAGTAGGCCAAACCAAACTGATAATTCGAAGAGACTTGCAAAGATAATCAATCATACATAAAAGAATTCAGAGAAGATTCAAATATTGTTCATAGATAATCTTGATCATAAACCCATAATTCATCGTTCTCAACAAACACACCGCAAAAATAAGATTACATCGAATAGATCTCCACGAGAGAGGGGGAGAACATTGTATTGAGATCCAAAAAGAGAGAAGAAGCCATCTAGCTACTAACTATGGACCCGAAGGTCTGAGGTAAACTACTCACACTTCATCGGAGGGGCTATGATGTTGATGTAGAAGCCCTCCGTGGTGGATTCCCCTTCCAGCGGAGCTCCGGAACAGGCCCCAAGATGGGATCTCATGGATACAGAAAGTTGCGGCGGTGGAATTAGGGTTTTGGCTCCGTATCTGATTGTTTGGGGGTACGTAGGTATATATAGGAGGAAGGAGTACGTCGGTGGAGCTTCTTGTGGCCCACGAGGGTGGGGGCGCGCCTTAGGGGGTGGGCGCGCCCCCTACCCCACCTCGTGGCTTTCTTGACGTAGGGTCCAAGTCTCCTGGATCATGTTCGGTGAGAAAATCACATTCCCGAAGGTTTCATTCCGTTTGGGCTCCGTTTGATATTCCGTTTCTTCGAAACACTGAAATAGGCAAAAAATAACATTTCTGGGCTGGGCCTCCGGTTAATAGGTTAGTCCCAAAAATAATATAAAAGTGGAAAATAAAGACCAATATGGTCCAAAACAGTAGATAATATAGCATGGAGCAATCAAAAGTTATAGATACGTTGGAGACGTATCAGGCATCCCCAAGCTTAATTCCTGCTCGTCCTCGAGTAGGTAAATGATAAAAAGAGAATTTTTGATGCGGAGTGCTACTTGGCAGAATTTCAATGTAATTCCTCTTAATTGTGGTATGAATATTCAGATCCGAAAGATTCAAGGCAAAAGTTCATATTGACATAAAAATAATAATACTTCAAGCATACTAACTAAGCAATTATGTCCTCTCAAAATAACATGGCCAAAGAAAGTTCATCCCTACAAAATCATATAGTTTAGTCATGCTCCATTTTTGTCACACAAGAATGCTCTCATCATGCACAACCCCGATGACAAGCCAAGCAATTGTTTCATACTTTAGTAGTCTCAAACTTATAAACCTTCACGCAATATATGAGCGTGAGCCATGGACATAACACTATGGGTGGAATAGGATGTGATGATGGGGGTTATGTGGAGAAGACAAAAAGGAGAAGATCTCACATCAACGAGGCTAATCAATAGGCTATGGAGATGCCCATTGATTTATGTTAATGCAAGGAGTAGGGATTGCCATGCAACGGATGCACTAGAGCTATAAATGTATGAAAGCTCATCAAAAGAAACTAAGTGGGTGTGCATCCAACTTGCTTGCTCACGAAGACCTAGGGCATTTGAGGAGGCCCATTGTTGGAATATACAAGCCAAGTTCTATAATGAAAAATTCCCACTAGTATATGAAAGTGACAAAACAAGAGACTCTCTATCATGAAGATTATGGTGCTACTTTGAAGCACAAGTGTGGAAAAGGATAGTAGCATTGTCCCTTCTCTCTTTTTCTCTCATTTTTTTGGTGGGCTTCTTTGGCCTCTTTTTTTAACCTCACATGGGACAATGCTCTAGAAAATGATGATCATCACACTTCTATTTATTTACAACTCGATACTAGAACAAAGTATGACTCTATATGAATGCCTCCGGCTATGTACCGGGATATGCAATGAATCAAGAGTGACATGTATGAAAGAATTGTGTCATGATAAACAATATGACAATGATGAATGTGTCATGATAAACGGAATGGTGGAAAGTTGCATGGCAATATATCTCGGAATGGCTATGGAAATGCCATAATAGGTAGGTATGGTGGCTGTTTTGAGAAAGATATAAGGAGGTTTATGTGTGAAAGAGCGTATCATATCACGGGGTTTGGATGCACCGGCGAAGTTTGCACCAACTCTCAATGTGAGAAAGGGCAATGCACGGTACCAAAGAGGCTAGCAATTATGGAAGGGTGAGAGTGCGTATAATCCATGGACTCAACATTAGTCATAAAGAACTCACATACTTATTGCAAAAATCTACAAGCCATCAAAAACCAAAGCACTACGCGCATGCTCCTAGGGGGATAGATTGGTAGGAAAAGACCATCGCTCGTCCCCGACCGCCACTCATAAGGAGGACAATCAAAGAACACCTCATGTTTCAAATTTGTTACATAACGTTTACCATACGTGCATGCTATGGGACTTGCAAACTTCAACACAAGCATTTCTCAAATTCACAACTACTCAACTAGCACGACTTTGATATTATCACCTCCATATCTCAAAACAATTATCAAGCATCAAACTTTTCTTAGTATTCAACGCACTTAAAAGAAAGTTTTACAAATCTTGAATACCAAGCATATTATTATTAAGAAAATTACCATGCTATTTATGAGTCTCAAAATAATCTAAGTGAAGCATGAGATATCAATAGTTTCTATAAAACAAATCCACCACCGTGCTCTAAAAGATATAAGTGAAGCACTAGAGCAAAACTATATAGCTCAAAAGATATAAGTGAAGCACATAGAGTATTCTATCAAATTCCAATTCATGTATGGCTCTCTCAAAAGGTGTGTACAGCAAGGATGATTGTGGTAAACTAAAAAGCAAAGACTCAAATCATACAAGACGCTCCAAGCAAAACACATATCATGTGGTGAATAAAAATATAGCTCCAAGTAAAGTTACCGATGGAAGTAGACGAAAGAGGGGATGCCTTCCGGGGCATCCCCAAGCTTTGAATTTTTGGTGTCCTTAGATTATCTTGGGGGTGCCATGGGCATCCCCAAGCTTAGGCTCTTGCCACTCCTTGTTCCATAATCCATCAAAAAATTTCACCCAAAACTTGAAAACTTCACAACACAAAACTCAACAGAAATCTCGTGAGCTCCGTTAGCGAAAGAAAACAAAAGACCACTTCAAGGTACTGTAATGAACTCATTCTTTATTTATATTGGTGTTAAACCTACTGTATTCCAACTTCTATATGGTTTATAAACTATTTTACTAGCCATAGATTCATCAAAATAAGCAAACAACACACGAAAAACAGAATCTGTCAAAAACAGAACAGTCTGTAGTAATCTGTAACTAACGCAAACTTATGGAACTCCAAAAATTAAGCCAAAATAGGAAGACATGGGCAATTTGTTTATTGATCATAAGAAATTGGAATAACTATTTTATCACGTTCTGGTGATTTTTAACAATTTCTTTCGTGAACAGAAAGTTTCTGGAAATTACAGCAAGATCAAATAACTATCATCCAAGAAGATCCTATAGGTTTAACTTGGCACAAACACTAAATTAAACATAAAAACACATCTAACCAGAGGCTAGAACAAAGATTTATTACTAAGCAGCAAGGAAAAATATTGGGTTGTCTCCCAACAAGCGCTTTTCTTTAAAGCCTTTTAGCTAGGCATTGATAATTTTAATGATGCTCACATGAAAGACAAGAATTGAAGCACAAAGAGACCATCATAAAACACGTAACAAACACATCTAAGTCTAATATACTTCCTATGCATAGGCATCTTATAGAAAAACAAATTATCATAGCAAGCAAAAACTAGCATATGCAAGGAAGCGGAAATGAACAATAGCAATCTCAACATAACGAGAGGTAATTTAGTAACATGAAAATTTCTATAACCATATTTTCCTCTGTCATAATAATTACATGTAGGATCATAAGAAAATTCAACAATATAGCTATCACATAACATATTCTCAACACGATCCACATGCATGCAAAGTTGACACTCTTCCAAAATAGTGGGGTTATCATTAACTAAAGTCATGATTTCTCCAAGCCCACTTTTATCAAAAATTTCATAAGATTGAATATTATCCAAATATGTGGGATCTAAAGTTGAAACTCTACCAAACCCACTTTCAATATTATTGCAAACACTGTTATCAATCTTATATTCATCATGGGGCTTAAATAAATTTTCAAGATCATAAGAAGAATCTCCCCAATCATGATTATTGCAACAGGTAGTGGACATAGCAAAACTAGCATCCCCAAGCTTAGGGTTTTGCATATTATTAGCATAATTTACATCCATAGAATTTATAATAAAATCATTGCAATCATGATTTTTATTAAAAGATCTATCGTGAATCACTTCATAAAGCACTTCATCACAATTTTCAGATTCACGGATTTCAAGCAAAACCTTATAAAGATAATCTAGTGCATCCAAATCACTAGGAATTGGTTCAACATAATTGGATCTCTTAAAAAGATTGGCAAGCGGATGAGGATCCATAGATATTAGCTTCTCTGTTTAGGAATAAATACTCAACTATTTCAACCAAACGTACAAACGAGCCAAGTAAGACATCAAGGCAAATGAAAAGACGAACGGAAAAAAGAGGGCGAATAAAACAACAAGGGTGAAGTGGGGGAGAGGAAAACGAGAGGCAAATGGCAAATAATGTAATGCGGGAGATAAGGGATTGTGATGGGTACCTGGTATGTTGACTTTTGCGTAGACTCCCCGGCAACGGCGCCAAAAAATCTTCTTGCTACCTCTTGAGCACTGCATTGGATTTCCCCGAAGAGGAAAGGATGATGTAGCAAAGTAGCGTAAGTATTTCCCTCAGTTTTTTAGAACCAAGGTATCAATCCAGTAGGAGGCTACGCGCGAGTTCCTCGTACCTACACAAAGCAAATAGCTCCTCACAACCAACGCGAATAGGGGTTGTGAATCCCTTCACGGTCACTTACGAGAGTGAGATCTGATAGATATGATAGATAATATTTTTGGTATTTTTGGTATAGAGATGCAAAGTAAAATACAAGGCAAAGTAAAAAATCAAAGCAATAATAAAGTGATGGAAGATTAATATGATGGAGATAGACCCGGGGGCCATAGATTTCACTAGTGGCTTCTCTCAAGAGCATAAGTATTTACGGTGGGTGAACAAATTACTGTTGAGCAATTGACAGAATTGAGCATAGTTATGAGAATATCTAGGTACGATCATGTATATAGGCATCATGTCCGAGACAAGTAGACCGACTCCTGCCTGCATCTACTACTATTACTCCACTCATCGACCGCTATCCAGCATGCATCTAGAGTATTAAGTTCATGAAACAGAGTAACGCCTTAAGCAAGATGACATGATGTAGAGGGATAAATTCATGCAATATGATAAAAAACCCATCTTGTTATCCTCGATGGCAACAATACAATACGTGCCTTGCTGCCCCTACTATCACTGGGAAAGGACACCGCAAGATTGAACCCAAAGCTAAGCACTTCTCCCATTGCAAGAAAAACCAGTATAGTAGGCCAAACCAAACTGATAATTCGAAGAGACTTGCAAAGATAACCAATCATACATAAATGAATTCAGAGAAGATTCAAATATTGTTCATAGATAATCTTGATCATAAACCCACAAATCATCGGTCTCAACAAATACACCGCAAAAAGAAGATTACATCGAATAGATCTCCATGAGAGAGGGGGAGAACATTGTATTGAGATCCAAAAAGAGAGAAGAAGCCATCTAGCTACTATGGACCCGAAGGTCTAAGGTAAACTACTCACACTTCATTGGAGGGGCTATGATGTTGATGTAGAAGCCCTCCGTGGTGGATTCCCCTTCCGGCGGAGCTCCGAAATAGGCCCCAAGATGGGATCTCGTGGATACAGAAAGTTGCGGCGATGGAATTAGGTTTTTTGCTCCGTATCTGATCGTTTGGGGGTACATAGGTATATATAGGAGGAAGGAGTACGTCGGTGGAGCTTCGTGGGGCCCACGAGGGTGGGGGGCGCGCCCTAGGAGGGTGTGCGCGCCCCCTACCTTGTGCCCACCTTGTGGCTTTCTTGACGTAGGGTTGATGACCCACAAGTATAGGGGATCTATCGTAGTCCTTTCGATGAGTAAGAGTGTCGAACCCAACGAGGAGCAGAAGGAAATGACAAGCGGTTTTCAGCAAGGTATTCTCTGCAAGTACTGAAATAAGTGGTAACATGTAGTTTTGTGATAAGATAAATTGTAACGAGCAACAAGTAACAAAAGTAAATAAAGTGCAGCAAGGTGGCCCAATCCTTTTTGTAGCAAAGGACAATTCTAGACAAACTCTTATAATAGGAAAAGTGCTCCCGAGGACACATGGGAATATCGTCAAGCTAGTTTTCATCACGTTCATATGATTCGCGTTCGGTACTTTGATAATTTGATATGTGGGTGGACCGGTGCTTGGGTGCTGTTCTTACTTGAACAAGCATCCCACTTATGATTAACCTCTATTGCAAGCATCCGCAACTACAACAAAAGTATTAAGGTAAACCTAACCATAGCATGAAACATATGGATCCAAATCAGCCCCTTACAAAGCAACGTATAAACTAGGGTTTAAGCTTCTATCACTCTAGAAACCCATCATCTACTTATTACTTCCCAATGCCTTCCTCTAGGCCCAAATAATGGTGAAGTGTTATGTAGTCGACGTTCACATAACACCACTAGAGGCTAGACAACATACATCTCATCAAAATATCGAACGAATACCAAATTCACATGACTACTAATAGCAAGACTTCTCCCTTGTCCTCAGGAACAAACGTAACTACTCACAAAGCATATTCATGTTCATAATCAGAGGGGTAATAATATGCATAAAGGATCTGAACATATGATATTCCACCAAATAAACCAACTAGCATCAACTACAAGGAGTAATCAACACTACTAGCAACCTACTAGCACCAATTCCGGACTTAGAGACAAGAATTGGATACAAGAGATGAACTAGGGTTTTGAGATAAGATGGTGCTGGTGAAGATGTTGATGGAGATTGCCCTCTCCCGATGAGAGGAGCGTTGGTGATGACGCCCCTCCTGGAGGGAAGTGTCCCCGGCAGAACAGCTCTGCCGGAGCCCTAGATTGGTTCCACCAAGGTTCCGCCTCGTGGCAGCGGAGTTTCGTCCCGAAAGGCTGCTTCCTATTTTTTTCTTGACGAAAGACTTCATATAGCAGAAGATGGGCGTCGGAGAGCCACCAGGGGGCCCACAAGGTAGGGGGGCGCGCCCTAGGGGGGGGGGGCGTGCCCCCCACCCTCGTGAGCAGGGTGTGGGCCCCCTAGCCTTCATCTTTGGCGATGGTTTTTCTTTATTTAATATAAGATATTCCATGGAGTTTCAGGACTTTTGAAGTTGCGCAGAATAGGTGTCTAATATTTGCTCCTTTTCCAGACCAGAATTCCAGCTGCCGGCATTCTCCCTCTTTATGTAAACCTTGTAAAATAAGAGAGAATAGCCATAAGTATTGTGACATAATGTGAAGTAACAACCCATAATGCAATAAATATCGATATAAAAGCATGATGCAAAATGGACGTATCAACTCCCCCAAGCTTCGACCTCGCTTGTCCTCAAGCGAAAAGCCGATAACAATAAATATGGCCCCATGTTTAGAGGTAGAGGCATCGATAAAAATAAAATAAAATACAGACATGAAGGCATCATGACTATTCTCATATCAGCAACATATATAGATTTTGTCATATGATTACTTATATTCAAGTGATGATCTATTGACAATGCAAAAGTATAAATCAGAAACCTTATTGAGCACCAACAAACTATAACCTCAGTCATTGAAGCAACTGCAATTTATCATAACATCGGAAAGAGTCTATGTCAGAGCTAAAAAGCAAGTCCACATACTCAACTATCACCTAGTCCTTCATAATTGCTAACACTCACACAATACTTGTGGTTATGAAGTTTTAATCGGACACAGAGAAAGATAGGGGCTTGTAGTTTTGCCCCACAACCTTTTACCTCAAAGGTAATGTCAACAATAATAACTCATGCTCCGCTACATCCAATTATATATATATATATATATATATATATATATATATATATATATATATATATATATCATGTTCTTTCCAACATGCTGGGCTTGCCAAAGGATGAAATGAAAAAGGAAAGGTGAAGATCACCGTGACTCTTGCATAAGGTAGAAGATAATAATAAAGGATAGGCCCTTCGCAGAGGGAAGCAGAGGTTGCCATGCGCTTTTATGGTTGGATGCACAAAATCTCAATGCGAAAGAACGTCACTTTATATTGCCCCTTGTGATATGAACCTTTATTATGCAGTCCGTCGCTTTTATTACTTCCACATCACAAGATCGTATAAAGCTTATTTCTCCCACACCAATCAATCATACATATAGAGCAATTTTTATTGCTTTGCACCGATGACAACTTACTTGAAGGATCTTACTCAATCCATAGGTAGATATGGTGGACTCTGATGGCAAAACTGGTTTAAGGGTATTTGGAAGCACAAGTAGTATTTCTACTTGGTGCTGAGAATCTGGCTAGCATGAGGGGGAAAGGCAAGCTCAACATGTTAGAGGATCCATGACAACATACTTTATCTCAGATATAAGAAAACATAACTCATTACGTTGTCTTCCTTGTCCAACATCAACTCTTTAGCATGTCATATTTTAATGAGTGCTCCCAATCATAAAAGATGTCAATGATAATATATCTATATGTGAAACCTCTCTTTCCTTATTACTTCCTATTAATTGCAACGATGACCAAAGCTATGTCTGCCAACTCCCAACAACTTTTAATCATCATACTCTTTCTATGTGAAGTCATTACTCTCAATAAGATCAATATGAACTCTTTGTTTCTTTTTATTCTTTTTCTTCTTTTCTTTATTCACTCAATATCATGGCAAAATAATCAAGCTCTTGACTCAACACTAATCTTTATTATATATAGCTCACGGACTCGATTACATAGAGGGATCATAAAGCAAAACTCAAAACTAGATCATGCCATAAACTTTATTCTACTAGATCGAGATACTACTAATAGGATCGAACTAAGAAAAACGGTAAAGATAGGAGTTGTGATGGTGATACGATACCGAGGCACCTCCCCCAAGCTTGGCAGTTGCCAAGGGAAGTGCCCATACCCATGTGATTATGTCTCCTTCTTTGGTGATGGTGTAATATTCTTGGCGATGATGCCCCTCAGGATACGGTTCTCCTCCTCGAGTTTATTGACTTGCTGCTTGAGGTCCATTATTTCCTTACGAAGCTTTCCTATAACGGCTAAAGCTCCTTGCACCCAAGGGTGTTTCATAGCTGCGGGAGAACAAGTGACACTCCTCTTCATATTTTCATAAGAAAGAAATCTAACATTGGAAGGGATAACTGAGTTTGGAATAGCTGAGCTCTGTAGTTCCCCCATCGTGAACCCAACTCGGAAGCGAGAAGTGACTTCTTGATCCTCCATGGCATCTATCCTCATCAAGTTAGCCTCCATCTCCTCCTCCGTTGCTGGCCCAAAGTGGTCAGCGTTGCTGTTTGCCCTTGGTTCCGATGCCGGATGAGACACCCGGCTCTCCCCGACTGACTCTTGAGAAGACATCTTGCTCTAATCTGCAGCAGCAACAGCTCAAAACAAAAACAGAGGATATTTGCGTGATACGGGAGTCAAAACCTTCAGGAGATTATATAATGAATTTTTACCGACCAAAATATGTATTGTGCAAGAAAACGGAGTCCGGAAGGCACACGAGGTGGTCACGAGGTAGGGGGCGCGCCCAGGGGGTAGGGCGTGCCCACCACCCTCGTGTCCTTCCCGGACTACTACTTATTTTTCTATTTTTCTAAATATTCCAAAACAGAGAAATATTGCCTTAAAATTGTTTTGGAATCGGTTTACTTACCGTACCACATACCTATTCCTTTTCGGAGTCCGAAACGGTCTGGAAAGTGTCTCTTATGTATTCCTTCGGGGTTACGGTTTCAATAATATTGGTTTCAACATTTATGGGATTACCTGAGATATAATGTTTGATTCTTTGACCGTTACCACCTTCGGATTCGTGCCTTTGAAGTTGTTGATCTTTATTGCACCGGAACGATAGACCTCCTCGATAACGTAGGGGCCTTCCCATTTAGAGAGAAGTTTTCCTGCAAAAAATCTTAAACGAGAGTTGTATAGCTATACATAATCACCTACAGTAAACTCACGCTTTTGTATCCTTTTGTCATGCCATCTTCTAACTTTTTCTTTAAACAACTTGGCATTTTCATATGCTTGGGTTCTCCATTCATCAAGTGAGCTAATATCAAATAACCTCTTCTCACCGGCAATTTTGAAATCATAGTTGAGCTCTTTAATAGCCCAGTATGCCTTATGTTCTAGTTCGAGAGGTAAGTGACATGCTTTTCCATAAACCATTTTATACGGAGACATACCCATAGGATTTTTATATGCAGTTCTATAGGCCCATAATGCATCATCAAGTTTCTTGGACCAATTCTTTCTAGATCTATTAACAGTCTTTTGCAAAATTAATTTGAGCTCTGTATTACTCAATTCTAATTGACCACTAGACTGTGGGTGATAAGGAGATGCAATTCTATGATTAACGTCATATTTAGCAACCACTTTACGGAAAACACCATGAATAAAATGTGAACCACCATCAGTCATTAAATATCTAGGGACTCCAAACCTCGGAAAAATAACTTCCTTAAGCATTTTAATAGAAGTGTTATGATCAACACTACTAGTTGGAATAGCTTCTACCCACTTAGTAACGTAATCAACAGCAACTAGAATATGTGTATATCAATTAGAGGCAGGAAAAGGTCCCATATAATCAAAGCCCCAAAATCAAATGGTTCAATTACAAGTGAATAATTCATAGGCATTTCTTGACGTCTACTAATATTACCAATTCTTTGGCATTCATCACAAGATAACACGAACTTACGGGCATCATTGAAGAGAGTAGGCCAATAGAAACCGGATTGCAATACCTTATGTGCAGTTCTATCTCCAGCGTGGTGTTCTCCATAAGCTTCGGAGTGGCACTTGCGTAGGATCTGTTCCTATTCATGCTCAGGCACACAACGTCTAATAACACCATCTACTCCTTCTTTATAAAGATGTGGGTCATCCCAAAATTAATGTCTCAAATCATAGAAAAACCTTTTCTATTGTTGGTATGTGAAACTAGGTGGTATGAATTTAGCAACAATGTAATTAGCATAATCAGCATACCATGGAGTACTACGAGAAGTACTTATAACATTTAATTGTTCATCAGGAAAGCTATCATCAATAGGTAGTGGGTCATCAAGAACATTTTCTAGCATAGACAAGTTGTCTGCAACGGGGTTTTTAGCTCCCTTTCTATCAACAATATGCAAATCAAATTCTTGTAGCAAGAGAACCCATCTAATAAGTCTAGGTTTAGCATCTTTCTTCTCCATAAGGTATTTAATAGCAGCATGATCAGTGTGAATAGTTACTTTAGAATCAACAATATAAGGTCTGAACTTATCACAAGCAAATACAACTGCTAAAAGTTCCTTTTCAGTAGTAGCATAATTTCTTTGAGCATTGTCTAGAGTCTTGCTAGCATAATGGATAACATTTAATTTCTTATCAACTCTTTGCCCTAGAACAACACCTACAGCATAATCACTGGCATCACACATAATTTCAAAGGGTAAATTCCAATCAGGTGGCTGAACAATAGGTGCAGAGACTAATGCTTTATTAAGTATTTCAAATGCTTCTACACAATCATCATCAAAGAGAAATGGTATATCTTTTTGTAATAAATTAGTCAGAGGCCGAGAGATTTTTGAGAAGTCCTTAATGAACCTCCTATAAAATCCAGCGTGACCAAGGAAACTTCTTATACCTTTGATGTCCTTGGGACATGGCATCTTTTCAATAGCATCAACCTTGGCTTTATCAACTTCAATACCTCTTTTAGAAACTTTATGCCCCAAGACAATACCTTCATTAACCATAAAGTGGCACTTTTCCCAATTCAAGACAAGATTAGTTTCTTCACATCTCTGCAAAACTCGATCAAGATTGCTCAAGCAATCATCAAAAGAAGATCCATAGACGGAAAAGTCGTCCATGAAAACCTCACAAATCTTTTCACAAAAGTCAGAGAATATAGCCATCATGCATCTTTGAAAGGTAGCAGGTGCATTACATAAACCAAAAGGCATACGTCTATAAGCAAAAGTACCAAAAGGGCATGTAAAAGCAGTCTTTGATTGATATTTAGCCGACACAGGTATTTGAGAGAAACCAGAATAACCATCTAGAAAGCAGTAGTGTGTATGTTTGCATAATCTTTCTAGCATTTGATCGATGAAAGGTAAGGGGTAATGATCTTTCTTAGTAGCCTTATTTAATTTATGGAAATCAATTACCATCCTATAACCTGTGATAATTCTTTGGGGGATCAATTCATCCTTATCATTAGGAACAACAGTAATACCTCCCTTCTTAGGGACACAATGGACAGGACTTACCCACTGACTATCAGCAACGGGATAAATTATACCTGCCTCCAGAAGCTTTAGTATTTCCTTTCTTACCACTTGTTTCATTTTAAGATTCAGACGTCGTCGAGGATCACAAACTGGTTTAGCATCCGCTTCCAAATTTATTTTATGTTGACATAGAGTGGGACTAATGCCCTTAAGATCATCAAGATTATATCCAATAGTAGCATGGTGCTTCTTCAGAGTTTTCAATAATCTTTCTTCTTCATGCTCTGAAAGGTTAGCACTAATAATAACATGATATATCTTCTTTTCATCAAGATAAGCATATTTAAGATTATCAGGCAACGGTTTAAGCTCAAACACGGGATCACCCTTGGGTGGAGGAGTATCCCCTAAGATTTCAACAGGCAAGTTGTGTTGCAGAATAGGTTCCTGTTTAAAGAATACTTCATCTACTTCCCTTCTTTCATTCATAAACATATCATTTTCATGGTCTAACAAATAATGTTCTAGAGGATCACTAGGAGGTACGGCAATAGAAGCAAGACCAATAATTTCATCCTTACTAGGCAATTCTTCTTCACGATGTTGTTTACTAAATTTAGATAAATTAAACTCATGAATCATACCATCCAAGCCAATAGTAACAATATTCTTTTCACAATCTAACCTAGCATTAACAGTGTTCAAGAAGGGTCTACCAAATATAATGGGACAAAAGCTATCTTGTGGGGAACTGAGAACAATAAAATCAGCAGGATATTTAGTTTTCCCACACAAGACTTCAACATCTCCAACAATTCCCACCGGTGAAATAGTATCTCTATTGGCAAGTTTAATTATGACATCAATTTCTTCTAACTCAGCAGGTGCAATTTCATGCTTGATTTCTTTATACAAGTCATAAGGTATAACACTAGCACTAGCACCCATATCACATAAGCCATGATAACAATGATCTCCTATTTTAACAGAAATAACAGGCACGCCTACCACAGGTCTATGTTTATCTTTAGCACAAGGTTTAGCAATTCTAGCAGTTTCACCGCAGAACTGAATAACATGCCCATCAATATTATCAAACAAGAGATCTTTAACAATAGCAATATTAGGTTCTACTTTAACTTGCTCAGGAGGTGTATAAGTTCTAATATTGCTTTTACGAACAACAGTTGAAGCTTTAGCATGATCCTTTATTCTAACAGGGAAAGGTGGTTTCTCAACATAAGAAGTAGGAACAATAGGATCATTATAAGTGACAGTCTTTTCTTCAACTTTAATAGGTGCAGCTACTTTTACTTCTATGGGAGGATGATATTTAAACCACTTCTCCTTGGGGAGATCAACATAATTAGCAAAAGATTCACAGAAAGAAGCTACTATCTCAGAGTCAAGTCCATATTTAGTGCTAAACTTACGGAAAATATTGGTATCCATAAAAGATTTAACACAATCAAACTTAGGTGTTATACCTGACTCCTTACCTTCGTCGAGATCCCAATCTTCAGAGTTGCATTTAATTCTATCCAATAAATCCCATTTAAATTCAATAGTCTTCATCATAAAAGAGCCAGCACAAGAAGTATCGAGCATGGTGCGATTGTTTTCAGAAAGCCGAGCATACAAATTTTGAATAATTGTTTCCCATGGAAACCCATGATTGGGGCATGAATATAACATTGATTTAAGCCTCCCCCAAGCTTGAGCGATGCTTTCTCCTTCGCGAGGCCAAACATTATATATATAATTGCGATCACGATGAACAAGATGCATAGGGTAATACTTTTGATGAAATTCCAATTTCAATCTTCTATAGTTCCATGATCTTGTATCATCACATAGCCTATACCATGTCAATGCGTCTCCCTTCAAAGATAAAGGGAATACCTTCTTCTTAGCAACATCATCGGGTATACCTGCAAGCTTAAATAATCCACAAACTTCATCCACATATATTAAGTGCTCATCAGGATGCTTTGTTCCATCTCGTGTAAAAGGATTAGCTAGCAGTTTTTCCATCATACCCGAAGGAAATTCAAAAGGAGTTTCATTTTCAATAGGTTCAGTAGGTTGAGGAGCAACTCTTTGCTCTACTGGACGAGGTGAAGATACCCCGAACAAGCCCCTCAAAGGATTACTTTCCATAGTAACAAGTGATAGTAAATTTCAGCACACTATATAAATTTTTCCTTACCAAATTCCACCTACCAAAGGCGCTTCACTCCCCGACAACGGCGCCAGAAAAGAGTCTTGATGACCCACAAGTATAGGGGATCTATCGTAGTCCTTCTGATAAGTAAGAGTGTCGAACCCAACGAGGAGCAGAAGGAAATGATAAGCGGTTTTCAGCAAGGTATTCTCTGCAAGTACTGAAATAAGTGGTAACAGGTAGTTTTGTGATAAGATAAATTGTAACTAACAAAAAGTAACAAAAGTATATAAAGTGCAGCAAGGTGGCCCAATCCTTTTTGTAGCAAAGGACAAGCCTATACAAACTCTTATAATAGGAAAAGCTCTCCCGAGGACACATGGGAATATCGTCAAGCTAGTTTTCATCACATTCATATGATTCGCGTTCGGTACTTTGATAATTTGATATGTGGGTGGACCGGTGCTTGGGTGCTGTTCTTACATGAACAAGCATCCCACTTATGATTAACCTCTATTGCAAGCATCCGCAACTACAACAAAATTATTAAGGTAAACCTAACCATAGCATGAAACATATGGATCCAAATCAGCCCCTTACGAAGCAACACATAAACTAGGGTTTAAGCTTCTGTCACTCTAGCAACCCATCATCTACTTATTACTTCCCAATGCCTTCCTCTAGGCCAAAATAATGGTGAAGTGTTATGTACGTAGTCGACGTTCACATAACACCACTAGAGGCTAGACAACATACATCTCATCAAAATATCAAACGAATACCAAATTCACATGACTACTAATAGCAAGACTTCTCCCTTGTCCTCAGGAACAAACGTAACTACTCACAAAGCATATTCATGTTCATAATCAGAGGGGTAATAATATGAATAAAGGATCTGAACATATGATCTTCCACCAAATAAACCAACTAGCATCAACTACAAGGAGTAATCAACACTACTAGCAACCTACTAGCACCAATCCCGAACTTAGAGACACGAATTGGATACAAGAGATGAACTAGGGTTTTGAGATAAGATGGTGCTGGTGAAGATGTTGATGGAGATTTCCCTCTCCCGATGAGAGGAGCGTTGGTGATGATGATGATGATGATTTCCCCCTCCCGGAGGGAAGTGTCCCCGACAGAACAGCTCTGCCGGAGCCCTAGATTGGTTCCACCAAGGTTCCGCCTCGTGGCGGCGGAGTTTCGTCCCGAAAGGCTGCTTCCTATTTTTTTCTCGACGAAATACTTCATATAGCAGAAGATGGGCATTGGAGAGAGCCACCAGGGGGCCCACGAGGTAGGTGGGCGCGCCCTAGGGGCGGCCCACCCTCGTGAGCAGGATGTGGGCCCCCTGGCCTTCATCTTTGGCGAGGATTTTTCTTTATTTAGTATAAGATATTCCGTGGAGTTTCAGGACTTTTGGAGTTGCGCAGAATAGGTCTCTAATATTTGCTCCTTTTCCAGACGAGAATTCCAGCTGCCGGCATTCTCCCTCTTTATGTAAACCTTGTAAAATAAGAGAGAATAGCCATAAGTATTGTGACACAATGTGTAGTAATAGCCCATAATGCAATAAATATCGATATAAAAGCGTGATGCAAAATGGACGTATCAAGGGTCCAAGTCTCTTGGATCATGTTCGGTGAGAAAATCATGTTCCCGAAGGTTTCATTCCGTTTGGACTCCGTTTGATATTCCGTTTCTTCAAAACACTAAAATAGGCAAAAAACAACAATTCTGGGCTGGGCCTCCGGTTAATAGGTTAGTCCCAAAAATAATATAAAAGTGGAGAATAAAGCCCAATATGGTCCAAAACAGTAGATAATATAGCATGGAGCAATCAAAAATTATAGATACGTTGGAGACGTATCAGTCATCGCACGTAATGAGTGGCAACGGTGCGCCGACGAGATTTTGGGCCAGCACTGAGCCCGGCCGACCGCCATTCATGTATCTGCCGGTGGACTACCGACGGTGTAGATCCGAGCAGCTAGAGGAGTCAGTACCTGCAGGCAGCCTTGCAGCCTTGCCGGGACCTTCCGGCCCGGTGCCCAGCCAGTCCATGGCGCGGCGCGGCCTTCCACAGCCAGGCGAGCTCAAGCCCGACCGGATCCGCTCCAAATCCGGCCGCCGGGTGCACAAAACATGTATCCGTGGTTGGGTAGCTCCGGGGCGTCAACGGAAAGGGGGCTGAGCAAGCCCGCGTCCGAGATGCACGCGCTGGAGTTGGCCTAGCGGCGTGGCGGACCAACCGTGTGGGGGTGCGAAGTGGCTTCGCTCGTGTGGGGGATGGAAGCCACCCCGCGCGGGTGCGAGGTATGACAGGACGACCTTATCGTCAGTGTGTGACCTCTGTGGCAACCGTTCGCTCCCCACTAGCCTCTTTGTTGACATGTGGTCCCGTTCCAACATGTCAGTGAGACGACGGCGAGTCCTTTTGTACAAGTTCCGAACGGACATCTATGTAGGCCAGGGCACCTCTTCGTGTACCGTGGCAACCGTCCACCGACTCTTCGCCTTTCCCTCTCGATTTGGAACTGCTATCACACGCTCTTCCTCCCTCCTCCATTTGCCTTCACCCTTCCTTCTGCCAATGTTCGGTCATCTTCTCCATGGAGGTAACAGGCCAGAAACGACCCCGTTATTCTTGCCCCGATCTGAATGATGACGCAGTGGAGGAACTCATTGACCGGTGCGACGTCATCACCTCGGCTAGCATGGCAGGTTTGGTCAAGACCATTCTTGACTCAACTAATAACATCATTACAAGGAACCCAAGGGTCCAGGAGCGGTTTGATCTCCCCTATCTTCTTCACCGTGACCCTTCTAACTGGCGCGCGGACGACGGAGGCCTCACCTTGTGCAAGTTGGTGCCGCTTGATAATGATACACGTGATGTTAAGATGCCATCGATTGAGGTAAGGCTTGGGCAGGCGCAAATGGAGATTCGGTTGTTTATATTGGGTACAACTGCGAGTGGGAACTTGTGAATGTGTACACTCGTCACCAGGTTCCACTTCCAAAAATCTCAGACTGCCCAGAGGTTGAGCACACCGGTATTCTATGTACGTTCAACTACGATCATGGTGACTGTCATCTACAGAAGATAACAATTTGTCAAGTTCCCGAACGCTCTTGGGATTTAATGGACTATGGAGTTGTTGCTATCTTCGACAAGCTTGTTACCTTCCTTCATAGTTCGACTCGATGGATATTGCTCAAAAATCAGTTTCTATACACGGATGAGTACTGTGATGCAATTCAATACGAGGGTCTTGTGTTTGCTGCCACCACTCATGGCACTGTTTTTGCATGGAATCCTTATGCTTTCGGTACATTTGTTTTCCACCGTAATTATAATTGTTTCATCCACATGCATGCGGGTTATCTAGTTTCCCTTTACTAATTAACCTTCTTGTGTTTCCAAGGTCCTGCAAACATTCCACCACCTATACTTGAAAATTTTTATAACCAAGGGGGATATGACGATGATGATGATCACGAGCATGAGGACCCATATACTCAGTGGCGGCTGGCAACATATTCGGATGGATCACCTCTTCTTGTCTATATACAGGGCACCGCTAATGTTACTAAGGAAGCAGGTGTTGTCTCCCATGGTTGCACTCTCTGGACCTATTCCAACATCCGTTGCAGGGTATTCGGGATGGATACTACTGTGCTAGCACCAACATCTTCTCCCTGGTTTAGTATTGATACTCTTGGAGGAAACTCGCTCTTCCTTGGACCTATCCAATGATGGTGAAAGGCAATCCAGCTGCTGTTGACACAACGTTACTACCATTTATGAGAAGCAACTGTATCTATACATCGGACATTGCTATGCTTCCCTATCATGGCTATCACAATATGGGTCATGAAATAGGCCACTTCAGCCTAGATGATCAGTCCTGCGTTGGTCTCGAGATTGACAGTAGCTGGCCCTTCCAAGACAAACTCTTCTGGTTCAAAGCAAGCATTTCCAACACCGAGGAGTGGTTGAGCTGAAGTTCATTTCATTGCTTGTTATTTGTTGTGTGATGAAAACTTTAGTATTTACTTGAATGTTTTGTTGGAACTAATCTATAATCCAACATGTATCCTCGTTGTCGTTGTGTGTTGATGACTTGTTGTATGTAATGAATGGTACATTTGCATATGCATGTCATAAACTCAATTTATAAATGGTTTTCGACTCACTTCTTGGAGTGTTAGTGCCGTAGTAGTATAGCCAGCATCCGTAGTAGTATGAAGTTGCCACATCACATAGAGCCAACCAATAGTTACTTCTAGTTAGATCAACTAGAGCTAGGTGTCGCACGGAGGCCGAGAAATATTGTGGGCTTGTACGTAGTATGATGTAGCCACAGGGCTTGCCGTGTTTCCTACTCCTCCGGCCTAAATGTGGAGAAGATTTGGTTGAGTTCTTCCTCCTTTTGCCGACATGTGGGACATCCAGCATCCAGGTCGTGTCATGCAAGAAAATGGAGAGGTAGTTGAAGCCACGTGATGTCCATCTTGGGTTAAACTGTAAATAGAATCTTACTACTCTTGAGTAAATCCAAAAGCGGCCACCAAAGATCTTTATTGGATTTGTTTTTCATCACTAGCATGTCGAGGTGAAAGATGTGCAAGTTCAATGGGTCCTCTTGCATTTTCACTGACATGTGGGACCGCATGTGAGCAAACAGACGATGGGCTTATCGCGTCTGTTGGCTGGTTGAGAAGAGAGATAGAGGAGGGCTGAGCACGGACTCCAAGAAATTTGTTCTATGTAACCAGCACCTCAATATAATGGGGTGGCATGGGCCATAACTAGCATTCATATCTAGAAGTACGGCACACGCCACCTACACGATTTCCATCCGACACCAATTTTCTTGGAGTCCATGCTACATCCATCTCTTCTCCCTCCTGTTTTCTCAGCCATCGCGTGGTGGGCGGGGTGGGGGTTGCCGATAGTCGGTTTGCTCAACTGTGGTCCCACTTATAAGTGAAAATGCAACACAACACGCATTCCCCCTTGAGCGGCATGCCGGATCAATCATGTGGGGTGCAACGTGAACACGGCATGCTTTTCCTTTTGAACTTGTAACTTGTAAAATTTTGGTTCTACTCCATGGCGCGACCGATAGATAGAAATAACGATTTTCCCTAGAGTAATGAGAAGTTTGGTTCTGGCGCGGTTCATGCATGGAGTACGTACGAAAATTATGAAGTTGATGCGAAAGGTAAGATAATTACTAGTAGTACCATATACTACTACATGGATTTGACGGAAAGATAAAGATACATACGGATCCATCAACGACATCCTCACGCCCTAGTGCGCCGGGTCACCAACCGACGTGTGAGGAGCAGCGGCGTTGGCAGCGAGCTCAAAGTGCTTCTGAACAATGCCATCCAAGGTTGCCCTGTAGTCTAAGAAGGCCAGCGTCCTATCATCCTCCTCTTGCATGTAGTAGTCCTTGTGGACGATTTGCGCGTAGACGTGGGTGATTATGTCGATGGTGTCTTGCTGCGCCAGGGGCTGCGAGGCGAGCGTGACCTCGAGGTGGACATTCTCCGGGACGACACCGGGCAGTCGCAGGGCCACCAGTGCGTCGAAGAGGTTGTCACAATAGAGGCCGTTGAGGGTGGCGGGCATCGCAGAGCCTGGGCGTGTGGGCTAGAGGAATACGTCAAGGTCGTCCGTGAGCTTCTTGATGACGGTGAACTTGTCGAGGAAGCCGACGAGGACCTCGTCAAACAAGGAGACGAAGCTGTCGTCCAAGCGGCCCCTCGCCCTGGCGGCCTCAAGCACGACCTAGAGACGTTCCTCGGTGCCGGACCGCAGGCCGGCTGATGCTCGCGCTCATCGCCTCCATGGGTCTAGCTTCTAGTCAACTGATCTTGTGATTGGAGTGATCACTCTTGCCCTTGGTTAGGGTGTGTAGGTGCGTAGGATTTCGTAGATTGGACTGGCGGGGAGCCTTTTTATGAGAAGTGCAGACTGCGTTGAATTCACGCGTGTGTTGGCCATCTACTCCTCGGCCCTCTACTGCACCTGCCTTTGGCTGTATGACAGGTGGGCCAGCCACCTGTTGGGCCCATGTGTCATGCACCCAAAGGCAGGTGCAGTAAGTCAATGGAGCTGCGTCCCCCTCCGTGCCGGTGCAGTATAGTCATCTCATTGGACCTCTAGTTGGGGCCAAACGAGAGAACTTTGATGTTTACTGGTTTATTGGTCCCCTTTGCATTTTGCGCCGAGTTTTGACCTTTGATTTAACTAATAAAATGTTAATGCATGTAACAAAAAATGTTGTGTAAGTCACCTTACGAAAACCAATAATCCCAAAACACTTAGGCACGGTACATTAACTCCCTCCTCGTTTCTTATTTCGTGACATACTATCAACCAATGAGAGGTGTGGGCCATGCATGCTTTCAATGACTTGAGACTACCAAACATGACATGCAGTGGTTAGTACATTGCACATAATCCTATTAATTAGCAAAAAGACATTAAGTTCTCTCGCCGTTAGGAGTAAAACAATACGCCATGTATTTATTTACAGAGTAGTACATTTTTTGTGACATGCATTACTAGATATTGCTAGTCAAATACTAAATCTAGATGGACGTGGTAGTACTAGTAAATCCAGGCGGTGGTGCTAGTACCAGTAGTAGTACTACCAATGTGGTAGCACTGTACTACCAGTTGGTCAAATTATTACGTGCTGCTCCTCACAGTGAAGTGACAAGACCCCACGCTGGAGATGACACCTGAGTATAGGCTCCGTGTTTGGCATACCATAGTCAGCCTTACCGTCTACAGTCACTGTCATCATGGCTGTAGAGCTAGCCTGCTTACAACTAGCCGTGTTCGACATAATTTCCCGTGCATAGATGCCTGTGCATTGCACGGAACACCAAGATTGGGGGTGGATGGCGCCGGCAGCGGCCATCGCGCTAGATTTTTCCATGGCCTTCTAGATGTGGTGGGGAGGAGATAAGGCTGATTGTGAGAGACAAGGAGTTGTTTGTAAATAGGGAACAAGTGCGGGCATCTTTTTGCAAAACTGGAGAAGTTTGATTTGTATGCGTCAGATCTAGATCCGACGGCTATTGGTGAAAGATGGCAGGCACAACATCATCACCAACTCAGGACCTCTTTGATTCGCAGGATTTTGAAAACGTAGGAATAGGACACGGCAATATTACAAGTTTCAAACCGATATTATAAATGTTAGGAGTAATGCTGCACCCACGAAGGGGGAATCTAGGAAGTTTACATAAGAACTTTTGTTACTTTAGGTGGATGCAACATTATCGTACAAACTAAAATCCACCGCTCTGACAAGTCACTAATGGGCAAATAAATTTTTGAGTCTCTGGCCACTTGATGTTTCAAAAACAAATTCAACTTCTATGGAGACTTTGTCATTTAGGCTTAGACACTTGCGGTGATCAGCACGCCATTCATTGTTGCACCAGAGAATGCCAAACCTCATTACCTTGAGCACACTTGCCTCTAGAACAAAGAACCTGGCCAATTTAATCTCAGATGTGCTGCCTCGGTAGTCGATCAAATCAATTTCTGTAAGTTGGATATCAAAGCATTCGATGAGATTGTTATAGTGCAGCACATTTTTCACTTTTGGGTCTTTTTTTATCTGCAAAAGAAGAGAACATATTAGAGCAGCTGGCTGTATAAGATTGCCATGTCATCAAGAGGTACCAATATCATTTGCTCATACGATAGGGTTGGCTGGCTAGTGATATTTCTCTCTCTCTCTCTCTCTCTCTCTCTCTCTCTCTCTCTTCCCTCTCATTTACCTAGGAGCACGTGAAGAGCTTGGGCATTTGTTGCCTTCCACTATGTTGCCTATGCTATATTTCTCAAAAGTAAGTGACATAATACGCATCGATGTCAAATCAAAAGATTTTGGCACCGCTCTCGCGATGTGAGAGAGTTGGCATCGCTGTGCACACAGACCCACATGTATAAACAAATCAATCAAACCAACTACACCAGCCTCTCACTCTCCCAAACAAGTGTTTTTTATTGCCTCAGTCCTCTCTCTCTCCCATGCAAGTGTTTTTTCATTGAGTGAGTTAATTTGGCACCGGAGCAAAGTAGGTGATCCAGATTGGGGCACCAGGTGAGCAATGGAGGGGCATCGATGCCAAATGCATCACAAGTGAATTTGGCACGTGTTTTGGCCTACATAGTGGAGGGCCGTTATAGCCCACTTTTGTACTACCTCGTATTTAGTGTAAAATTTTGACCATAGATTTACCTAAGAAAATGCCAATGCATGTCACAAAAAATATACCATTTGAAATTATGTTCAAATATGAATCCAACGATATAATTTTTAGTGACATGCATTAACATTTTGTCAGTTAAATCTATGGTCAAATTTTGATACTACAAAATATGAAGAGTAAACCAGGACGGAGGTACTACTTGCTCTTAGGGTAACCATAGAGTAACTATTCTAAGTTACTTTCCACTATGACTAGCCTAGGCTACTATAGTAGTACAACAAAAAAAAGATGCAGGTGATCACGTGAGAAAAAAATACTAAAAACATTTCTTTTGGTGCAGTGCGTACATGCAGTTTTGAACACTACACTTGTCATCGTAATTTGGGAAAATTACCAAAAAATTTAGCTACGCTGTGATTCTGTTTACTAATAGGAAAGAAGTTTCACCTCGATGAGTAGCTTCTCCATGCATGGAAAGCATGTAAGGAATCCAACAACTTGATCCAGATTGGGGCCGATAGATTTTATTGCCAAGATCTTCACTGTGCGCATAGACTGGGTCAAGCTTGTGAGAATCATTTTCTAGAAGACGGTCGTAAATACATCAAGAAGAAATTTAAAAATGTGAATTTCAAGAAGACGGAGAAGAAGATGAGTGTTGTACCTGAACGATTACGGATCCAATAAAGAGTTCAGAGAATTTGGCAGACGAGTAGACCAACGTTGTCAATTTCGGCGCGTCAATGACCCTGATTTTTGTTGGACCTTCTAGATCAGATACAAGCAATCTCTCAAGGAAAGGCGCATTCTCAATGACCATAACGTGGAACAGCTGGAGTGATCGCTTCCCAATTGATGTCTTGTTGCGGGGACAACAAGACACATAAATACATCGAAGATTCGTTGAGGCGATGTGGAGGCTAATGAACCCATGGATCTGCTGAAGACGAAGGTACTCGAGCGCAGTACAGCTGCGGAGCAGGTGATCCATAGCCTTCTTCGAGATGACAATGTCGAAGAGCTTGAGCTGCTTGAGTTGAGGAGAATAAGGGCGGGCGCGACAATAATCTCGGGAAGATAGCAGGAGCTGAAGCTAGCGCGGCACAGCATTGGCGTGGGGCGGAGCACGGACGGCGGCAGAGAGCGACATCGTCCAGCTTCAAAGCTGAGATCCTCGAGCTGATCTAGGGCGGGGGATAAGAACCACTCGTCAAACTTGGCTTGGACCTTGCAGTTGGTACTGAACATGCGAATGTCAAGGCGTCTGGCTGGCCCAGGGTGTGATGAAAGGATCTTGGAGACTGCGGCCATGCATTTGCAATGCCCGTCGTAGAGGCAGCTATCGATGGTGAGGTTGAGGGGGACGTGGCGCCAGAGGGTGCGCCATCACTGGGAGAGCAGGGCGGTCCGCATGGCACATTTGGTGGGGAGGAGGCCGATGATGGCGAGCAACATGTCATGGGGGAGGTTGCTGTTGAAGTCCAGGCTCGCCGGATGTGGTTTTGGCTTGAGCCACCTTCGCTTGTTTGCTGCCTCACCGTCCATCTCAACCGGCAACAACGCTGGTGTACATGTGTGCTGATGTGTGTTGTGTGCTGGCCTGCTGGGTGTGTGCGAGTGCGTCCTTCTGTGCATGCCGTCGCGCAGTGGTGAATTGTGCGCGAGTGCGTTCTTCACACAGAAAGAAGTGTGTTCTCAATGCGCCCTCAATTTACAACCGTGCGGGGTGCTACCCTGAGTGGTTTCAACTTTGTGTACTTCACCGCGTGTCAGATGGGCCTCTAGTTCACTTATTTTCACCCACTGCCACATGAGCCAGCACATGAAGATAGAGAATACAAGCTGACAAGGCAGCATGTGGACTGGTTGACCGGTCAACTAAACAATATATGAAGCTATATGCTGACACAATGAGCGTATAATCCGTCGGTATAGAGAGTTCGAGTGAGAGGGGAGGCCCGTCAGAGATAGCAGAGAGAGAGAGAGAGAGAGAGAGAGAGAGAGAGAGAGAGAAAGAGCTACTCCCTCCGTTCGATAATGTAGTGCCAACATTTTTTTAAAGTCAAACTTTTTAAACTTTGACCAAGTTTATAAAGAAATTACTTATATCTAAAATACCAAAGATAAATGATAGCATGAAGTAAGTACATGTTGTGATGAATCTAATGATCATTCCAGATGTAAATGTTTTTCTCCACATATACCTAGTCAAACTTTTCTGAGGTTTGACTTTTCAAAACATCCATATGCTTATGGATGTGAGAGAGTCCCTAACTAGAGAGAGAGAGAGTGTGTGTGAAATAGAAAGAGTGAGTGAAAAAAGTGTGTGTGCGTGTGTGAAAGAGACATTGACAACACATGACAAAAGTAAAGAAAAGGCGTGTGTGTCTTATGCAAACATATCACACATGCATCTTCGACAACGGAAGCAAGGTGAGGAGATAGTATGTGGTTGTTTGCAACCGAGAGAGAAAGACCCCTAGCACATGGAGAAGACGAGGGGTCTGACAAACAAGGGCGAGAGGTCGAGAGAGACGTACGGAGAAAATGCAGACATGGGGAGGAGAGAGTGTATGTTTGTCATAGAGAGATCCCCTGGAGATCATGATGTGACTACATGGGTGGGAGATCGAGTGACAAGGTGTGTGAGCCATAGAAGATACCCCGAGAGATATCAAGATAGACGTATGGATGGAAGGAGACAATACATGTGTTCCTGATGGCTAGTGAGAGATAATCATACTTAGGGGGAGTGTGTGCGCCTATGATGGAGTGAGGGATTATGGTACTTAGGGGGGTGCATGTCACATAGAGAGAGAACAAAGGCGGAGAGTGTTGGATGGGTCTATATGTAGCGCGAGCAAGACATGTGTATGTGTGAACCAGGGAGATATAAAGTTTGAGAGAGATAGAGGAGCCCCGATAAGGCTGAGTGGTGCGTCAGATAGCTGAGAGGGGGAAAGAGATATTCCATCCGCTCGATAATGCAGTGCATGTAAATTTTTTAGAAGTCGAACTTTGGAAACTTTGATCAGGTTTACGCAAATTTTATTTATATCTACAATACCAAAGATACATCATACGAAACTACATCTCATGATGAATCTAATGGTATATGTTTGCCATTCTAGATGTAAATGTTTTTTATCCACGTACATGGTCAAACTTTGTGATGTTTGACTTTTCAATAAATCTATATGCTATGGACCGAAGAGAGTGCCTAAGTCGAGAGAGATCAAGTGCGTGTGAAGGAGAATGAGTGAGTGTGCAAAAAGAGTATGTGTGTCAAAGAGAAAGGGACAACAAACGATAAATTATAGAGATAGTGTGTTTTTTCATTTCTTATGCAAACATATCACACATGCATCTTCGAGATAGAAAAGCGAGGCGAGGAGATACATGAAGATAGCTAGTGCGTGATTGTTTGCAACGAAGAGAGACACCCCTATAGCACATGTCCAATAGAGGTCTGGTTAACTAGGAACAAAGGTCGAGAGGGACACATGAAGAACATGGACACATGGGGAGGGAGAGAGGGTGTGTTTGTGATAGAGAGATCCCCTCGAGACCATGAGGGGACTATATGGGTGGGAGATCGAGGGAGGTGCGTGCGCGATAGAGAGATGCCCCGAGAGAAATCGAGATAGACCATGCACATGTTTGTGATGGAGACTAAGATTAGCTAGTCATATACATATAGGGGGGACTGCGTGTGTCTAGATTTGAGTGAGAGACCATCGTACTTGGCTAGGCATGAGATTGTGTGTGTGCGTGTGAGATGGAGAGAGAATGAGGGAGAGAGATAGAGTATTAGATGGGTCTATGGAGTGCGAGTGAAATATGCATGTGTATGTGTGACCCAGGTAGATGGAGAGTTTGAGAGAGAGAAAGGGAAGAGCTCCGAGACGATAGAGTGGTGCGTGAGAGAGTTACGGGCAACGAGCCAAGGAATTTGTGTGCATAAGATGAGTGCACCCAAGATATATAGCTTGGACTAGAGAATCATACATAGTGTGCGAGTGAGACCTATAGATGTAGTATATATGCATGCGAACTAGAAAGACCCCCCCCACACACACAAAGAGAGAGAGAGGGACCAACAAGGTTTGTGTGTTGGATGCGTGCAACAGAATTGAAGATTGTCGGAGAGAGAGAGAGAGAGAGAGAGCAGGAGTCCAGGAGAGGGGAGGTCGCGTTTTATGCATCAAAGACTGATATAAACCATGTTTCCATATAAACTTGCATTCAAATATTTAAATTGGAGAACATGTTGTCTGCAATCCACACATGAACAGAGATATGCGTATATCAAACAAGTTCATTAATTTGACTTTCAACATGTTCATGGAGTACTATAATACTGTACAACATGCTACTCGATTGAGGTGTTCAATTTTGGATTTAGTTCACTATTTTGACCTGTTGAATGAGCTATTTCATTGAATCGAGATATTTCATTTTGGGTTTGATTCCCTTTTTTGAGTGGGTCAACTATTTTTCATATAGTAAATTACTAGCAACGAGCATGTAAAACACATTACTCCCGAGCATCATCTCTCCATCTAAAAAAGAAGTGGCAAGCTAATATTTCAAAATTTGATTTATATCGACTTGGTAAGGTAGACGTGGATGCTCATTCTCCCAAAATTTGAATGAACCATTAAACACCCTCTGCTCGGTAAAATTTGCCCGAGCAAATAAGGGAGACGCGAAATTACCGGCCTATGTGGGACACACATCAATTGGCCCGTTGTACATCGAGGGTAGGTTCGTAACTTCATCCAAGCGCCTTCTCCTCGGCCAAAATGACATGTGCCAAATAATTCAAAAACCATGGTCGGCAAAACATGCTCTCCTCGCCCGAAATAGCTTGCGCCCACTATTTCAAAACACGCTCTCCTCGCCCGAAATCGCTCGCGCCCACTATATTTCAAAACACGCCCTCCTCGCCCGAAATCGCTTGTGCCCACTATTTGGGGAGAAGCAAAGTTACTCTACTATCCCCGACCCTCAGTACACATACCCAAGCCGAGAATCCTAAAGGCAGGGGTAGAACTGTAACCGCCCCCCCCACACACACATTTCAGACAAATGCGTCCGTAAGACATGGTTCCACTCCCCTCCCAATTCCCCATTCATACCTCGTTGACGCCAAATCACCTTCTCCCCGGAAGCTCCCTTCTCCCGAGCCGCGAAACCTCAGCCCCTCCTCCATGGTGCCCCCCACTGCACCAAATTCACAGCCGCCCTCCTCCCTAATGCCGGAGACGCTGTCCATTTGCCATCGTGCACTGGGCCGTGTGCCTCTTACTCCGTGCTGCTGGAGCTGCCTCGACGATGGCCGCGACCGTACCGGAGCCGATTCACCCCCGCCATTGTTCATGGCGCTGGAGAGGCTCCAACTTCGGATCCGTCCAGAGCCCTGGCGCTGCTTCCCCATAGCCGTCGACCGTCGCGACATCTCTGCTTCCCTGCGGCTAGTAGCCATCGCAACCGCGCGGGCCTCACCGACTCAGCAGATGGAGCTGCCTACTTCACCGTGCCGCCAGATAGGTCGCACCCTCATGTCAAATCACTTTATTTAGGCGTTAGTTGCCTGAATTTTTATTCTGGGCCAATCGATTCCCAATGGGAAGCAGCACCCCTCGAGGTGGCGGAGCTCCTAGGCTGCCAGTTGGCTGGTGTCTAACGTAAGGGTGCGGGGGCGCAAGTTCTCCGCGGAAGCAGCGCTTAGATGGCTATCTTAGAGTTGTGTGAGTTGAAGGTACTGCCGCCACCGGATCTGGATGCCGGCGAGTCTTTGTTGATTGGCCCGGGGGTGCGCAACCACGGCAGTGCGGTGGGGTGGGGAGCGGGGTTTTGGTTGGGGCCACAGATGGTAGAGGCAGGCTACTCTGCCGGTGGTCGCTGGCTCTTCGGGGAAGATTCCGAACAGTGTCAGCCGGGAGGCACAAGACGGCCATCAAGCCATTCGGCATAGATCGGATAGTACCAAAATAAAATAAAATTATGTGACCCCAATTTAGTCTTTAGTCAACAGACGTGTGACCACTCTCGTACCTTGTTCTTGATCTCTTAGGGTAATTCTTCAGATCAAAAAGATGTGTCGTTCTTAACATTATGCGTTTTCTGCATCTTCAGCCACACTGTCTTCCGACTCACCGCAGCTACTCCAACAAGGGAAGCATACACCACAAGGGAGCTATAGTCCCCACACAACAGTTCCCTGCATCGAATGCGCGTACCCGACATGGACAACCACAACAACTGCAGGGCCATCGACAAGTCAGCACGTGATGCTCACTCCTATGGATGGCGGCTAGATAGGTTGTACCCTCATCTTACTTATGTGCCACATTTATGGCTTTGTTATTCATATAAGCATGGAAAATAGATTATCACATTTCAGTGTATATTCATGCTGATCTCTTACGGGTCTTGTTCAGGAGTTAATGATGTTCCATAGTTCAACTAAGAGACTTGTTCTTTAGGTAACACTATTCCATAGTTATCATCCATCAGCCAATGCTACCCCACAGGCTGGTGATTATAGTATTATACCACTTCTAGTATTACCTATGTTGTTCTTTAATACTTTTGTGTGCCATCTGGTTAATCTCGAGTACAAACGATACATATTCTGTAGCTTTCATTTGTGTTCTCCCTTTAGTTTTTGAGACCTGTTGCTGCTAGTTAACCCCAACCCTATTATTTATGTCGTCTCCTACAAGCACTCATTACATAAATCTAACTACTAGTTGTCTTCCATGCATGTCAGATATAATTGCACACACTGATTTATCCACAAGAACCTCATGGAGCAATGTAATGACCAACAAACTTGACGTCAATGATACCCAATATGATGGAACTTGTAAAGGCAGTTCTTCACAAGACTTACAGAAAGATGATGAATCCTATTCACCCCACAAGGTCCTTGCTCTTACTTGGACCTTGATATGGGTACAACATGCATATGATATCCTGAAGTGCATCTACTCTGTTGCAATGCCTTGTGCTTAGCCTGCTGATCATGCATGTAAATATGGCATGCCTTCCTGTTTTTCAGTACCTATTCCATTCATGATAACATGTTTTCAAATTCAAGTATTGTCATTCTACTCTATCGCAATGCCATCTGCTTAGTTTGGACATCATGCTTCTGAATATCTTATGCATTGTTGTTCATTAGTATGTACTTCATCTGTCTACCATACCATGTTCTTTTTTTACATTGAAGTGTTGTTCTAGTGGTCTCTTGTAATGCCATCTTAGTTTCCCAATCATACACGCATATGTTGCCTTAGTGTTTTTCTGTATGTATTCCGCTAGCATACAATTTTACACTCAAGTAGTGTTTTTTTACACTGTTGTCCTGTCATATCCCTAGCTCTTACATCATACTCCCCCCGCCCGGATTACATGTCGCAGAAATGGATAAAACTGGATGTATCTAGAACTGAAATACGCCTAGACCCATCCATTTATTTTCGGATGGAGGGAATACATGTCAATATGTCATGCCTTTCTATTCTTCAGTACCTATTCCATCTCTGTTGTAGCATGTTTTATAATTGAAGCACCATTCTTCTATATAAGGCATGCAAGGGGAAGACGGCTATGTTAGAATCCGAAGAGTTACAAACCAGGTCTTTGCAAAAGATCCAAACGCCAAGAGATAATAAACCAACTCCAGTTTTCATATATACTGCTCCAGCACTGTCGTGGAATTGTCACAGCAGATGTCCTTATTGTCAGGACTTAGTCGCGAGGCCAACGCATCTATGTGGTAGCTTGAGAGGGGTTGAGCGGGACAAGAGACGCGATGTTTTTACCCAGGTTCGGCCCCTCATGGTGGAGGTAAAAGCCTACATCCTGCTTCATTGATATTGATGATGATGACCACGGTTACAAGATTGCTCTATCTCGTGAGCTATTGTCTAAACCTAACTTGTCCAACTCATGGAACTTGTGAATCTTGTGAATCTTGTCCCCTTTTGGGGAGCCCTGCCCCTCCTTATATATGTTGGAGGGGCGGGTTACATGTAGAGTCCTATTAGGATTAGGACTAGTCTATCTCTAATACAAACCGGATACAAGTCCAGGTCTTAGCTCCTTGTAAGATAAATGTTCCTCATGCCTTTCCTCTTAAACCGGCCCACCATTAACATAAACCGGCATGCTGGGCCTTGGGCCTTGTCATCCATCTGGAACACGCGCCGGGTCACCAATGAGTCTTCAGGCTCGTGAATCATCATACCAGTGAACCGCTAGACTCGTAAACCGCCAGACACGTAAACCGCCAATCACGTAAACCGCCAATCCTCTGGCGGTTTACCAATGAAACGCCTAGTCCGGCCGGGTTATACTTCTGGCCGGTTTACGCCGCGGGGTATATCCCTGACATTAGCCCCCAAGTTTAGCTTGGATTTATCCATGGTAAACTTATACTGCAAAATAAACACAAGAACAAATTTGACAGGTTATGCTCCGGGTTAAGAATTCTTGTAAACCGGTACCTGATCACCCTTAAGTCCTTATTATTTCCTCCTCTGGGAAGTCCGGGTCAACAGACCAGCTTCATAATCAATTTGCCGACATTGGTTTGTCACCGAGAAATATTATGAAGAATAACTCCTTTGACTCAGCTCCCAAAGCATCGGTTTAAGAAATATGGGTCTTTGAAATACTTATCTGATATTCAGCCGGTTTGAAGATGTAAAACTTGCCGGTTTAATATTACCAAAATGGCCGGTTTATAAATATTGATGGCACCGGGTCATAATTGTTGTCGACATCGGGTCATGTAATTGATCTTCCTGATTTGCTCAAAACTGATAAAATGAAAATGTTCCTCCTTTATATGCATAATACCTGTAGCCCCCAAGTCTTAAGAGGAGAATAATGATAACTTAAGACTTGCTCCAATAAGTGTTTCAACCTTGAAGAAAATCCGGTTTGTTCATCTCAATCATAGTCAGAATTGAGTATTCTACATATGTAGCCCCAAGTGCCGGGTTGTCATGCCTGCAGCAACCTGGGACTTGAAATTGCCTTATTCTCATAAAAAACTTTCAACTAGTGTAACCCCCAAGGGACGGGTCAGTATGCAATAATGAGCAGGGACTTTGCAAATATGATCATGTAAGCTTGAGCAGCAAAATGTAGCCCCCAAGGGCCGGCTTAATAAGATAATATTGAGCTGGGACTTGATGTATTCTTCAAATGAAATCATCATATGATGTAACCCCCGTCATGGGGCTTGAACCCACGTCCACAAGGTTAAGAGCCTTGTGCTTTACTAACTGAGCAGTGGATCCTTTAATAATAGATGAAAAATCTGTGTACCTTGAATTGTTGACAGGATCAATTGGTAGCCCCCAAGGGCCGACTCATTATAATATGATGAGTCGGGTCTTCAATAAGACTAGTAAAAATGACTTTGCATAACCCCCAAGTGTCATGGTGCATGCTTGCAGCGACATGAGACTTGCATGTAATCTCAATTTGAATAATGTAGCCCCCAAGTGCCGGGTTGTAAGCCTGCAGCGACTCGGGACTATTCCTTCCATTGTAGAATAAATCATATCCTTTGATAAAATAATAGAGATTGCGCTAAAGCGACTTTGAAAACTCAATAATACTGGTTATTAATAACCATAAAAATCTAGCCATGTTGGCTATTCAAGATAATATAATCCGGTATGAAAACCTTATTCATTCAATATCATAATGAAAATTCAGCCAAATTTGGCTATTTGAATAATATAACCCAATGATTTATAAGCGCATGATTCCACTGGTGCAATCCAAATATATATACTGGCGACATATAGTCCAAAGCCAGGCCGGTTTAACAAACCTGTTTCTGCATACAACAAGTTTAAAGTGTCCTGGCGGTTTACCGCCGGACGGGTCATAATGCCCAACATATAACCCGTGTTTATAACCAAGGCTGCACTTAAGAATAATCAAATATGAAATATATCATACCTGTGACATTGAATCACATCGTTGGTTTACCAACTTTTTGTAATAGGGGTAATAACTTAGATTTTGAGTACTGATAACTCCTTCCATATTGTGTCGGTTTATGATAAAACCGTACCAGGTTGTGATAAACACCGGTTTAACCACATATAATACTGGTGATTCGTAGTCAAACCAGACCGGGCTGATAGTCTCCGGATTATAACTTGATCGTGTACTGACAACTTGTAGTTGAAAGCCGAGCCGGGTTGATAAACACCGGTTTACTCCATAATAGGATGGTAACATAAAATCAAACCGGGCAGATAGTCTCCGGATTAAGATTTGACTGTGTTCCGCCAATTTGTAATTGACAGTCGAACCGGATTGACAATGTCGGTTTAAAAACGCAACAGAAGTAAAAGGAAATATTTATCAAAGCAAATTTCAAGCAAAGGGAATAATAAAACCATTTGCAAAAAGAGGCTATTGAGCCGATCAAATGGCGTTACCATGGTCGGACATGACCAAGCCCCCGATAGGCGTAGCTATGGTTCAAGTCAGCCAGGTCCCCAAATGAAACAATGTAATTATGCCGATCAAAAGGCGTGGCAATGGTTCGGGTTCGACCAAGCCCCCAAGTGATTCTGTGGCCTTAGGCCGATCAAGAGGCATGACTATGGTTCAGACGTGACCACAAGTCCCCAAGTGATGCATTGGCATTACGCCGATCAAGAGGTGTAGCGATGGTTCGGGTTCGACCAAAGCCCCCAAGTGATGCTGTGGCACTAGGACGATCAAGAGGCGTGACTATGGTTCAGATGTGACCACAAGTCCCCAAGTGATGTTGTGGCTTTCCGCCTACCAAATGGCGTTGCTATGGTTCGGACGCGACCAAGCCCCCAAGTGATATTGTGGCATTGCACCGATCAAGAGGTGTGACTATGGTTCGGATACGACCAAAGCCCCCAAGTGATCAAGAATATGATAAGCCAATAAGGCATGATACCCATGTTTGAACCGCGCATCATAGCAGCAGGTCCTCTTTGGCACCTTTTAACTTTTTGCAAGAGATAAATTCTTCTTGAACCGGGATTTTGAACCGGATATTGAGAGCTTCAAAGCTTTATGGGAGACATCTTTCCCTTGAACCGGATTTTAAACCGGAATACTTTCTGATGACCCAGAAATTTTCTGACGGCCTCTTAAACTCGAACTTGTGAGAAGTTAATTCCTTTTTGAACCGGAAATTCTTAAACCGGATTTGAGAGCTTCAGAGCTTTGTGATTTAATTTGTCCTACATTGAAGAACTTGCAAGACAAAGTAATGGCTCCTCTTTTTTAAAAGAAAGCAATATATAATATAAAAATATACCGGATGGATTTCACCTGATGCGTCAGGTCAGAGATTATCACCGCAGAGTTGATGATCACCGGGTGAAGCTGAAATTACTCACAGGTGAGTCGGCCGCGGGAGCTAAGCAAATGAACCGACCCGGTGTTGTAAACCGGCGTAGACGAGCGAACTGTCCTCCACGTTGTAGACCGGCACTGACGCGTGAACCGGCCGCGAGGGTGGACGGGCGAGTTGTCCGTGTCGTTGTGAACCAGTGCGGCCGCGAGAGACGGCCACGGCGTTGTAAACCGGCACGGGAGTTCGTCGAGTAACGACGACCACCCGTGCCAAAAGATGTTGGCGTGCCTCCATCTCCGAGGTATAATATCATTTTTTTGTCATAAATAATTGCCCTACATAAACAATATTGCACACCAAGGCAAAGATAAATTTGTTCTTTGACAAAAACAACAAGTGCTAATAAATCAAATTTGGATGGATATCACCTGATTTGCCCGGACGATATATGATCCTTGTGCGGACCAGAATTTAACTAAAACAGATGAAGGCCTAGTAGCAGCGTGGATGCTCATCATATAACTAGTTTTTTATATATCTGCTTTTCTTCAGGCGCCTTGCCGCATCTGCCGAGAAATAGACAGAAGCGGAGACCAGCATACGCGTGTTGGTTGCAACTGGGGCGGGTCAACGAGGTCCAGTGGTGTACGCAAAAAAGGCATCTCGCATGCGCTGTTGATCCGCCAATCCGATCTGGTGTGGTAGTCCTTTGCCCAAACATGCATACTCACGTGAAGCAAGAAGTTCCTACAAGCATTATCTCTTTCTTGTACAGATTGCCTCCTCAAAGTTTGAGTTTGACTCGGTCTTGTCACCCACAAAAGTAGCAGCAGAGGCGTAATCCGGCGACCCCAGAGGGGCGTCGGCAAGACGGGTCGCGGCCAGGTAGCAGCAGCTCTCAGGGCGACATCGATGGATATCCGGTCAGAGTGCCTTGTACTGCCTCGGGTGTGTTGACAAGTCCACGTGGTAGCCTGCAATTTACTATTTCTAGGATGCTTCTTTTTGATTTCGATTCGGAGCGCTAATAGCAGTACTATCCGTAGCGATTTGATCTGACACGCTTGCTTTAATTGAATCTTCAAGCGGTGGCTCGCAGGTAGGACCTGAGTGAGACAGAACACCGGTTTGGATGCGGCATCCGCACGGTGCCGGCGACTTGAAGCGGAGTCGAGGGCGAGTGGTACAGGCCACCAGTCGGCGTAGTGACCCGCGCAAAAATAAATTAACCTCCGGGTTGTCATGATCTTGGGCAATCCACGCCTGTGTCATGGTGGTCTTCTAATCAAACAATTAAAAACTCCTTTTTGATACTTCTAGTATTTCCAGGATGATGTATTTCCACCAGAATAGATGTTGGTCTTGGCTCGCGTAATAGCCACTGTAACAGATATTGATTCACCTTTGGATTCGTCGGATCGCCGGGTCACGTTCGTCCACACGTAACCTAATTTTCTTTTGATATCAAACCTCACAGATTTAAATCTGGATTGATGAATTTGAAGTTGATGTAAATCCCTTCAAACCGGCTCTTCTGACAAAATAAAAACTTCTCAAACACTGTCGGGGCGGCTCGCAGCACTCGGAGGCCGGCGGTTTGGGAGGCCCGCCGGCCGGCAGCTCAAAAGTGCAGCGGTGGCGACTGCAAGGCCCATGGCTCAGAGATGCGAGACCGCGACAAAGGCGGGGACCGCAGCGGCAACACCCGAGGCGGTAGCGACCGGGTGTGAAGGACAGGGGTCGCTGGCTGGCAACTTCAAACTGGGCCGTCTTGCGGAAAAAACTGTGGCGGCTCAAGGTGTAACCCGGCCGGACTTGAAACATGGCCGTCTTGCGACAAAGTTGCGGTGGCTCAAGGCGGAGTCAAAGCGATGATAAAGAACCGACGCGGGCGACTTGGCAGGCGAGCAGTTCAGCTTTGAAGACGGCCGGCAGAGACGGCGACCTTCCGTGATTCGACCGGCTGGCTCGGATGACCGTAGCAGAACCGAAGGCGGTGGGCCTGCGGGGGCAGCTCCAATAAATTCAGAGCAACGGCGGAGCGAGGCGGGTCACAGCGTGGTGCCTCAAAAGATGAACTTCGGTAGTGGAAAAAGATTGCCACGATCACTTAAAAATAGCAGCTCAAAGGCGGTTCTGCTCCATGGAAAACGAGTGGTGGACACTCAAGCGCGATAGCAGCACGTGAGATGTACTGTTTGAACTAGTACTTTGACTGAGTCTTTTCATCAGGAAGCGGAGTCGCTAGAATTGATGGTGTAGCCGCAGCGTCACGACCAATCAATTTGTCCTTGGGAGTTGTAGCCAACCCGGATACAGAAATCAGTTGATGCGTCTAATTGATGAAAAAGTCTGTGGCGGCTCATACTCGGATACGCCGAGGAATCTCCAAACTGGATCTCGGCAGCTTCCATCTTCTGTTGACCTTGGAGTAGAAAATGCTGTAAATAAATTATCTCCGACTCGGCGTATCCAAACATCGGCTGACAGATCACGTGCCAGAGCAATAGCACAACGTGTAACACGATTGATGTGAAATTTCCCACGCCGGCTTTTTATCATCGGACCAATTACGATTTTCTCGAACCCTAGAAAAGATCCCTTCAAGAACTCAACACCATCGTGCGCAGGCCCCACTTTGAGCGCCAACTGTCGTGGAATTGTCACGGCAGATGTCCTTAGTGTCAGGACTTAGTCGCGAGGCCAACGCATCTATGTGGTAGCTTGAGAGGGGTTGAGTGGGACGAGAGACGCAATGTTTTTACCCAGGTTCGGCCCCTCACGGTGGAGGTAAAATCCTACATCCTGCTTCATTGATATTGATTATGATGACCACGGTTACAAGATTGCTCTATCTCGCGAGCTATTGTCTAAACCTAACTTGTCCAACTCGTGGAACTTGTGAATCTTGTCCCCTTTTGGGGAGCCCTGCCCCTCCTTATATATGTTGGAGGGGCGGGTTACATGTAGAGTCCTATTAGGATTAGGACTAGTCTATCTCTAATACAAATCGGATACAAGTCCAGGTCTTAGCTCCTTGTAAGATAAATGTTCCTCATGCCTTTCCTCTTAAACCGGGCCACCATTAACATAAACCGGCATGCTGGGTCTTGGGCCTTGTCATCCATCTGGAACACGCGCAGGGTCACCAATGAGTCTTCAGCTTCGTGAATCGTCATACCAGTGAACCGCCAGACACGTAAACCGCCAATCACGTAAACCGCCAATCCTCTGGCGGTTTACCAATGAAACGCCTAGTCCGGTCGGGTTATACTTCCGGCCGGTTTACGCCACGGGGTATATCCCCAACAAGCACAGAGAAACCCAACTCCCACTGATAATAAGAAGATTCCAGTGGCCAAAGAACTAGTCCGCTCCATTCCAGCAAAAATAGGTCAACTCCATTCTAAGAAGCGTGTGTGTATCCTCGCATCATGAAATTTTATAGCATTATGATCATATTTTCTACATGTTTCTTACCCATCTATCTTTTATAAATAAGGTTAAACAGCAGAAGACTTCCTCCATTGGGATCGTATTCGAGGAAAATATCTTATGGGAATTCTCCGTGCTCCAACGCTGATGTAAGTACATGTTGTATATCACTATATTTTTACATCAGCATGTATTTTGTTAATCGGCATGAATCCAACCTTTATCTGATCTAAAATTAGTTGTAGCAAAATGTTAAAGGCTCCAATGTTGATTTTTGTAAGGAAAAATGCCTGGTAGTTTTGCATACTGAGCTGCATGAGTATAAAAATGCCTGGTAGTTTTGCATACTGAGCTGCATGAGTATACTATCTCATATCATGCACATTACTGAATTGTAGTGCTGCTCTGGTTGCCCATTCATTCATTTTGTTAATATTGCTTCCGTATTACCTTACCTGGGTGATGATAGTTGTGCCATATTGTGTTAATTTGGTGTAGGCTAGTTGCCCAAACGTTCGTTGTGTCAATGTTGCTTTCCTATTATCTGACCTGGCCAATGATAGCAATGCTAGTGTGTTAATTTGGTGCAGGCTGCTGAAGATAAGAAGACAAACTATGAAAATAGCAAGGCAACCCCATTGTTTCTTTCCAATAAATCTAGGCCAGGTAGTATGGCAATAACTCATGATTAATCTGTTTGGTTCCCCTCCTAATTTATGTTATGATGCAGTGGTTGAGACACTCTCCACTATCAATAATACAAGCCTGCCAAAATCGCCATCTGAATCTGTTTAGTTTCCTCTGTCTCGAATGCAATGGAAAAAATCTATGTTTGTGAACCAATTAATGGCTGAAGCAATGATGGAAATGGTGGAGGAATTAGAGGTGCACATTTGTGCGCAACAACAACTGATCAATGTTTTCAGAGACAGTGTAGCAAAGCAGCAAGAACTTGCCCACATGCTTATGGGCGTCATCCGCACTGAGGTTGCAAATTGTGACGTTTTAGATCGTTAGGTTCTGTTCATTTATTTACACTGGCATCAATCTTTGATTGCCTAGTGATGTAATTTCCTGTAATATATGCTGGATGTGCAACGTTTTTCCCTGTATGTCGTACCTTTGTTTGATCGGTTTTGGTCCTGTGCATAATTGCTCTTCGTAATGGGCTCAAATTATCTAATTGGGCCTAAAGACATGTATGAACTTTACTGGGCCCATTAAGTTAATGGGCCGTTACCAGGCCGAAAGTTAATGGTCGACCCTCTTACCTCCCAGGTCTTAACAGGCCGACATCGAAGCGGGCAACAGGTGGGTCAATTTGATTTCATAGGCCGTTAACAGGCCGTTACTAAGGTCGGGCTACATATGGCCCAACTATACTGTGGGCCTTTAGCAGGCCGAAAGCGACAACGGGCTCGTACTGGACCATGAAGAGCATGGGCTGCTAAGAGGCCGAAAGTCAGGTTGTACTGTAAATGGCCCAACTGTGTTGTTGGCCTTTAGCAGACCGAAAGAGAAACCGGGCTGGTATTGGACCACGAAAAGCATGGACCGTTAAAAGGCCAAAACTCAGATCCGACTACAAATGGCCCAACTCATTTATGGGTCGTCAACAGGCTGAATGACACACCGGGACGGGAATTGGCCCAACACTTAAATGGCTTGCTAAAAGGCCAAAACTCAGGTCCGACTACAAATGGCCCAACTCATTTATGGGCTGTCAACAGGCTGAAAGACACACCGAGCCGAAAATTGGCCCAACACTTAAATGGGTCGCTAAAAGGCCGAAAGATGTACATCCTAGAAATTTTTACCATCCCTTGAATGGGCCCTTAACAGGCCGAAATTACATCGGGCCGATATTGAGCCCAAATATATAGCGGGCTGTTAATGGGCTCGAACTGACGATGGCCTGCAATGGTGTCAAATCTTTAACGGGCCGCTGACGGGCCAAATTGGCACATCTCGTATGGGCCATGGGCTTAAATGGACCTGACACAAGTAGGCCTTATATGGGTCGGCCTGCTAATTTTTACTGGGCCGACATTTTTCACCGGAATGGGTCACTGTTGGGCCGTGCCACGTGTCGACCTATCATAGGAGCCTCCTGTCCAATGAGTGGATGACACCTGTCCCAATGATGAGCCAACACATGTTTCCTCCGGCCAATGAGAATTTTACACGTGGAAAATCCTCATTGGTCCGGGCTGTTAACGGGTTATCGGATCCAAAACCGGACCCGATAGCTTAACGACAACCCACTACAGTGGATGCCACGTGTCGGTCACCCTTGTCGAAAGCACTTTCATGACGCGCCATATATCGTCATGGAAGTGGACACTTCTGTGATGATAATTTTGGTAATGTCATGGAACACTTCTACGATAGCACAGGTATGACTATCTTGATTCTGTCATAAAATCGTCATGGATGTACATGCGTGACAGAAAATGTGACTGTCGGTGTCAAAACCGGCGGATCTCGGGTAGGGGGTCCCGAACTGTGCATCTAGGCGGATGGTAACAGGAGACAAGGGACACGAAGTTTTACCCAGGTTCGGGCCCTCTTGATGGAGGTAAAACCCTATGTCCTGCTTGATTAATATTGATGATATGGGTAGTACAAGAGTAGATCTACCACGAGATCAAGGAGGCTAAACCCTAGAAGCTAGCCTATGGTATGATTCTTGTATATTGTGTTGTCCTATGGACTAAAACCCTCCGGTTTATATAGACACCGGTGAGGGTTAGGGTTACACAAAGTCGGTTACAATGGTAGGAGATCTAAATATCCGCATCGCCAAGCTTGCCTTCCACGGCAAGGAAAGTCCCATCCGGACACGGGACAAAGTCTTCAATCTTGTATCTTCGTAGTCTAGGAGTCCGGCTGAAGGTATAGTCCGACCATCTGGACACCCCCTAATCCGGGACTCCCTTAGTAGCCCCTGAACCAGGCTTCAATGACGAAGAGTCCGGCGCGCAGATTGTCTTCGGCATTGCAAGGCGGGTTCCTCCTCCAAGTATTTTGTAAAAGATTTGTAAACACTAAGGATAGTGTCCGGCTCTGCAAAATAAGTTTTCCACATATTGCCATAGAGAGAATAATATTAACACAAATCTAATCTGCTGTCGTATTCCACAGTGTGACATCACGCTACGGCCAAGTCCTTTATCCGAATCGTTTTTACTTCCCCACCTCAGCGCGTTTTGTGAGGTGGTTTCCTTGGCACGTCTTGTCAAAGCAGAGATCGTGCCCCTTATTTACGGGATTCTCATCAATACGGACGTGGGTAACCCAACCACGCCATTTATCACGGCTCTTGGGAGGCAAGCGAGTTTTACTAAGCTGGTGGGGACGCATAGCCGCATCCGCCCATATGAGGGGATAAGGATCCACCTTTATACCTACGCCTTCTTCCTCCTTTGCCTATCCATCTTCCGCGCACTCGAGCTCCAGCGCCCAGGCCCGCACTTCCCCCCTCAACCTTCTGCAGCCATGTCCGGAGCGGGAGGCAAGTGGATGGTCTCCTCCGTTACGGAGGGCCATATCAAAAAGTTGAGGAAAGCCGGATACTTGTCTAACAACATCGCGCACCGGCTTCCCGAAAAGGGGCAGCTCCTCCGCACCCCAAGGCCCATGAGAAGGTAGTATTCCTTCCCCATTTCCTCCGCGGATTGGGCTTTCCTCGCCACCCATTTGTCCAGGGGCTCATGTTCTACTATGGCCTGGATTTCCACGATCTGGCCCCGAACTTCATCCTCAACATCTCGGCGTTTATCGTCGTGTGCGAGGCTTTCCTCCGCATCCGCCCCCATTTCGGCCTTTGGCTCAAGACCTTCAACGTCAAGCCGAAGGTGGTGCGCGGCAACCAGGCGGAGTGCAGAGGCGCCATGGCGGGCAAGATAGCCAATGTCCTATGGCTCGAGGGCTCCTTTGTGGAGACCCTGAAGGGGTGGCAATCGGGGTGGTTTTACATCACCGAGCCGCGCGACCTTGAGTGGGTCGCAGCCCCCGAGTTCCGGTCCGGACCCCCTACGCGGCTCACGTCCTGGAAAGAGACGGGCCTGTCGTGGGGCAACGAGGGAGAGGTGACTGGACTGCAAACATGCATCCAATCCCTGGTGAACAAGCAGCTCAGGCTTGTCAACGTAGTCCAGGTCATGCTCGTCCGCCGAATCCTCCTGTGTCAGCAACGGGAATTCGATCTGTGGGAGCTTGACCCGGCGCAGCACCCAACCCTGAACAGGCTCTGACACGACGTACGAAGATGCCTGGAAGGTGCTATTCAAGGGCGCCTTGGCTCCCGCATCCGCTTCCGAGGATCGTGGATTCAGCATGCAGCGTCAAGCTAGTGCGGTGAGTTATCTTTACCTTTTATAGGACATTTGTTTCTCATAGTTTGAATCTATGCGGGATCTAAACTCCCTTACCTTTGACAGGATTGGCACGTGAAGTCTGGACAGATCGACTGTCCGGCTCCATTGCCCGAAGACCCAGCCGATGCTCGTTTATCGAAGCTGCTGGTTCCGGCACCTTACATGGTTCCGGAGAAGAAGGTCAAGAAGAAGACCACAGGGACTCGAAAGAGTGCCCGACGTCTGGAGGTGTCCGATTCATCATCCGACGAATCCGAGACGCACTCCTCCCGTGAAGACGACTAGGAGGAAGAAGAATCCTCTCCCCCTCCAGCGGGGGGAGGAAAGAAGAGGAAGGCCGCCCCAATGGGGGAGGCCGAAGGGTCCAAGAAGGGGAAGACCCTCCCTCCGGACTACTCCAACGATGCCAACGAGGGCGAAGAGGAGTGGCCGCACAGGGCCAAGCGCCCAGCGGAATCGTAAGTATTCGAATACCAGAGTAACTCATGATATTCCTTTGTTGCACAACTTTCCCTAATGTCGAATATAATCATGCAGCCCGCCCAAGGACGGGCTCGACGAGTCGTCGAGCGGCTCCCTGGATTCATCGGACGTGAATTCAGTTCCGCCCGCTGCCTCCCCCCACACCACGGATGACGCCGAAGTGGCGTCGCAACAAGTTGCGGGCCAAGAGGAGGCGGTCCTGGAAGAGCTGCGAGGCGACCTCCCAGACTCCGGGAGTAAAGGGGACAAGACCCCCCAGGGCTCCAAGTACAGCTTTGCGCCGGACACCGCGCCGGAATCCTTAACGGTTCCGGACTGCGGCAGGCGACCTCCTTCTAAGAGGTGCAATCCTACTGAGCCGGCAGCCTCTGTCCAACCAGAGGCGCCGGACAATCTACTGGAGGTGCTTAAGGGCGCCTCCATCGACGAGGAGCACCGTACTATCATGAGTACGGTGAGCCAGAAGGTTCAGTCCGCCAAGAGCGGACTAACTGAAGCTTGTGCTAGCCTTCTAACAGGCTTCGAGGTAAGTAAAAATATGTAAAAATATTACCGCATAGACAGTAGCCGCTGATGCTCTGTTTGGTGTTCGGAAAGAAAAGCTGAATAGAGGATCTAATAAATTTCGCGGGAGTCTAACAAAAAAGAGTCAATATGCGTATGTAGGCTTCGCTGCTAGCGTCCGCCGCACTGACTACGGAGGTGGGTGCCCTGAAGCAGGGCCTCGAGCGGTCCGAGCAAGAGCTCGGCCTTGCCAAGCGGCAGCTCGCGGAGAAGGAAGGTAAGATATACCTTATAGAAAAATATATAAAAAAGATGCAATTGCAAAAAATGACAGGATTATGCTGCTTATTGTAGGGGCCACAATTGAGGTGGCGACCCTCAAGCAGGCGCTCTCCGAGGCTGAAAAGAGAACGGCCACAGAGTGCACCGAACGAGAGAAATTTGAGGCGCAGGTCGGCGAGGCGCGGCAAGAGCTTCAGGCTCTCATGAAAAAACATGAGAGTTTGGAGCTTGACTCGAAGACGCAAGCGTCCAAGCTCGCGGCGGCCATGGAGACTGCCAAGTCTGCCAAGGCCGAATCCCAGAAGGCCCTCCAGGAGTTGGATGTAGTGAAAAAGACAGCGGCGGGTAAGGCATTCTTTATGCAAAGCAGACATATAAAAGTAAGCTACTTATTACTTACTCGAATTCGGAGCTCTCTAGGGGCATTCGCAGATCTTCCCCGTAGCGTATCCGATGCCGCCGCGTTCTACCGAACCGAGGAGGGCAGCTCGACGGAGAAGGTGTTCTGGTCTCAGTATGCTGAGGCCGGACACCCTGTGCCCTTGAGCGACCAGCTGAAGCAGCTGGTCGAGCTCCACAAGGCGGCCGAACAGGCCATGAAGGGCCTCATAGTTCGGTTGTGGCCTGGAGAGGCCCTGCCTAGGAGCTACTTCGGATTGGTGCGGCGGTTGGTGGAGGCGTGTACAAGGCTCGAGGTTATCAAGCGCTCCGTCTGCATCGAAGGTTCCCGGAGGGCCCTTGCCCGTGCTAAGGTGCACTGGGGCAAGCTGGACGGTGAGAAGCTTGTGAAGGACGGGCCACCGCCGGGGAAAGAGCATCGCAAACCCGAGAACTATTATAAGGATGTACTGAAGGGTGCCCGCCTTATGGCGGATGAGTGTACCAGGGATGTGATTTTTGAGTAAACTCGCTCGTATTGTCCTGTGCGCTGAAAACTTGTTCGTATGCGCTAAGCAATGCTTTTTGAATTTAAAATATTACTTTCTGTGCGGTTGTTTATCAAAAAATTGAGAGATGACCAGTCGTCGGCTTCTGCCCCCATGCCACTACTGCTGGGGTGTTCGGGGTAAACCTAAGCGCTCTTTTTCCCATGTTTGGGTCCTTCGAGGGAGGCGCTCAGCACAATGAACAAGGTAATCGGACTATAATGCTTGAACACTCTCACTTAGCCATAGAACTCTATAATTTTAAATTTCGGCGAAGCCCCTAGTATTCAGAAGACCGAGTTCGGGGCGCTATCCACGCCTTGGCCGGACAAAGCCAGCTCCTCGCTCTAAGAGGCATAAGTATTTAGGGACTCGAAAAACCTCTCGAACAGCGACCGGTCTCGCGCCTCATCATGACAGTCAGCTTTAGCTTTCTCTACTGAGGTGCTCAGCCCAGCTCAACTGGGGCACAATCGCAGTAGTTCTCCTAGTGCTACCTTAGCCGATATAGCGGAACGTAAGGCACCAAAACATAGGAGCCGGTCAAACCCAACTATTGACCCAAATCATGATTCGGAGCCGATGCATATAATGCTATAAGTTGGGGTGCCGCACTTGTGAAAGTGTTCGGACTTCTCACACCATATTGAGGGGTACTGAAGCTCCTGGCGTATTTGCCATACCACAGTGTACGGGTGCAACATGTCATTAATAAACATATATATAAAAAAGAGAGTAATGCAAAAAATAGACAAAAGCTATGCATTGTTTATGGAAGGGCTGCGATCAAAGGAGAATGATACAAATAGTGCGATAAGCAAAAAGTTGGACTATTTAACATGTCCTGTCTAGGGGCAGGCCGCGGAATTGTATGCAAAACAGGTATACTGCTCGTAATAGAGACCACCTGGGAGTTCCATAATGCGGCAAGGCTTGTCTGCTTTCCTGGATCTTGCATCGTTTGTGCGGCAGTTGGATTGCCGAACAGGTCGTCCAAAGTATGGAGTCCTGAAAGTAAGAGAAAAATAAAAAAAGAATTCGGCAACCCCTAGTGCGGTTTAAGTCGTGTTGTGGGCGTGCCGTGATGGTGCCCCTCCCCCTGTGCCCATGGTATTTCAAGAGCGTAGTTATGTACGCGAAGCACTGGTTTCGCTATTTCGCGAGGGCTGGGGTTGGGGCCGCATTGCTACGCCTGCTCAGAACATGCCAGGCGGTCTTGTTATAGGTTACTCCGGGAGCACTTGACAGTGTCCGGCCTTCTAACGGCCGGACTGGAGAACTGCCTAGAGAGGCTGCTTTGAACTTCCGCTGCGAGGGCCGCCATGTGCTCCTCTGTTCGGAGGGAGCGTTCGATGTTTCCATTGACCGTGATTACTCCTTGAGGGCCTGGCATCTTGAGGTTGAGGTATGCGTAGTGCGGTACCGCATTGAACTTTGAAAATGCGGTTCGCCCGAGCAGTGCGTGATAGCCGCTGCGGAATAGGACTATCTCGAAGATTAACTCCTCGCTTCAGAAATTATCCGGAGATCCGAAGACCACTTCAAGTGTGACTGAGCCTGTACAGTTGGCCTCTACACCTGGTATGATGCCTTTAAAGGTCGTTTTGGTGGGCTTAATCCTCGAGGGATCTATGCCCATTTTCCGCACTGTATCCTGGTAAAGCAGGTTTGGGCTGCTGCCGCCGTCCATAAGGACTCTTGTGAGATGAAATCCGTCAATAATTGGGTCTAAAACCAATGTGGCGAACATGCCGTGATGGATGCTAGTGGGGTGGTCCCTTCGATCAAAGGTGATCGGGCAGGAGGACCATGGGTTGAACTTTGGGGCGACTGGCTCCATCGCGTATACGTCCCGTAACGCACGCTTCCGCTCCCTTTTGGGGATGTGGGTTGCGTATATCATGTTCACCATCCGCACTTGTGGGGGAAAACCCTTCTGTCCACTATTTTTCGGCGGCCCGGGCTCCTCCTCGTCGTCTCTACGCAGCCCCTTGTCTCTATTTTCGGCATTTCACTTGCCTGCCTGCTTGAACACCCAACAATCCCTGTTGGTGTGATTGGCTGGCTTTTCGGGGGTGCCATGTATCTGGCACGAGCGATCGAGTATTCGGTCCAAACTGGACGTGCCCTGAGTATTCCTTTTGAATGGCTTTTTCCGCTGACCGGATTTGTAGCCTCTGAATCCGGCATTGACTGTCATATCCTCGTTGCTGTCGTTGTTAATGTGGCGCTTTTGCTTGTTCCGACGTGACCTGCCACTTTTGTCCTTGGTATCCGAATTACCAAGGTTCTTGGTTAAGTTGTTGCTGCGAGCTCGCCAGCTATCTTCTCCCGCGCAGAAGCGGGTCATGAGTGTCGTGAGGGCTGCGATATATTTCGGCTTTTCCTGTCCAAGGTGCCGGGCAAGCCACTCGTCGCGAATATTATGCTTGAAGGCCGCTAGGGCCTCTGCGTCCGGACAGTCGACTATTTGGTTTTTGTTTGTTAGGAACCATGTCCAGAATTGCGTGGCCGATTCCTCTGGCTGCTGAATTATGTGGCTTAGGTCATCGGCGTCCAGTGGTCGCACATAGGTACCCTGGAAATTGTCGAGAAATGCGGCTTTCAGGTCCTCCCAAGAACCGATTGAATCTGCTGGCAAGCTGTTAAGCCAATGCCGGGCCGGTCCCTTAAGTTTGAGCGGGAGGTATTTGATGGCGTGTAGATCATCGCCGCGGGCCATGTGGATATGAAGGAGATAGTCCTCGATCCATACCGCAGGATCTGTTGTGCCATCATATGATTCGATGTTCACGGGTTTGAAACCCTCAGGGATTTTATGATCAGTTACTTCATCTATGAAGCATAGTGGGTGTGCGGTGCCTCTGTATTGGGCTATATCACGACGTAGCTCGAACGAGCTTTGTCTATTGTGTTCGGCCCGGCCGGATTTATTATATCCGGAGTGACGATCCCCGTCACGTGCCGTGGGGCGCCCACGTGATCCGTAGATCGATCTTGTTTGCCTTGCCTTGTCCTTCGGTATCTCTTGCAGGTCTGGCGCATTTTCCCATGCCTTAGTATGTTTTGAGCGGCGTCGGGGCACGGCTTGAGTAGAGGGCCGAGAGGCCTCTCTGTCATGGCCACGAGGTGGTCGGTCGGCCATGTCATGCGCTGGTGATGTAGGTTTTGGTGCTTCCTCCTCTAATCGGGGTAGAAGCCTACGCTTTGGGTAACTCTTGGAGGGGCGTTCGAGTTCATACTCTTCGGCAGCGAGGACTTCAGTCCATCTGTCGGCTAGCAAATCTTGATCAGCTCTAAGCTGTTGCTACTTTTTCTTGAGGCAGCTTGCCGTGGCCATAAGGCTGCGTTTAAAATGCTCTTGTTCGACGGGATCCTCTGGCACGACGAATTCGTCGTCGTCGAGGCTTGCCTTGTCTTCGGAGGGAGGCATATAATTATCATCCTCGATCTCCCTGTCTGCCGCTCTCTCATGAGGGCTGGCTTCTTCGTCCTCCTGTGCTGAATCTTGCTGGAGGGGGTGTTCTTCGGCGCTATCCGGAGTATTATTATCTCCTGTGCCGGAATCACCGTTTTCGCTTTGGCAGGATTTAGAGCGGCGCCGCTGACGCTGGCGCTTAGGCTGTTTCTTGGAGGGGTCATCCTCCGCTGTTCCATCGCCTTCTTTTGGGGTGTCCACCATGTATATGTGATACGATGAGGTGGCTTTCCAGTGCCCTATAGGTGCTGGTTCTTGGTCGTCTCCTGCATCATCGTCCATATCGTCGATGTCTTCGGAGTCGTAGTCGAGCATGTCGGTTAAGTCATCGACAGTGGCTACGAAGTGGGTGGTGGGTGGGATTTGAATTTCTTCATCGTCCGTATCCCAACCTTGCTGACCGTAGTCCGGCTAGGGCTCTCCTGATAAAGAGAGAGACTTTAGTGACTTTAGGATGTCGCCGAAGGGCGAGTGCTGAAAGATGTCCGCGACGGTGAACTCCATGATTGGCGCCCAATCGGATTCGATCGGCAGGCGCGCGGAGGGCTCGGAGTCCGGAGAGGAATCCGGCCCCTCAGAGTCATGGGCCTTATGGAGTGCGGGGCTGGTGTTCGGCTCGATCGCCTTTGAGATCACAGCCCCCGAGGCGGCGTCCAACCACTCATCCTCGATCGGCGCAGTAGGCTCCAAATTAAGGGTTGGATCCGATGCGTGTGCGGCCTCCAGGGCACTGTTCGGCGGCAGAGATAGATCATGCCCATCGAAACAGTGCGGCGCGCCCAGCTATGGCTCGAATCCGTCAAAGATCAAATCTCCGCGGATATCAGCCGTGTAGTTTAATCTTCCAAACCTGACCTGATGGCCAGGGGCGTAGCTTTCGATCTGCTCCAGATGGCCAAACGAGTTGGCCCGCAGTGCGAAGCCGCCGAAGACGAAGATCTGTCCGGGGAGAAAAGTCTCACCCATGATTGCCTTGCTGTTGATGATCGTAGGAGCCATTGGGCCTAAAAGTGATGACACAGAGGAACTCTCAATGAAAGCACCAATGTCGGTGTCAAAACCGGCGGATCTCGGGTAGGGGGTCCCGAACTGTGCGTCTAGGCGGATGGTAACAGGAGACAAGGGACACGAAGTTTTACCCAGGTTCGGGCATTTTTGATGGAGGTAAAACCCTACGTCCTGCTTGATTAATATTGATGATATGGGTAGTACAAGAGTAGATCTACCATGAGATCAAGGAGGCTAGACCCTAGAAGCTAGCCTATGGTATGATTGTTGTATATTGTGTTGTCCTACGGACTAAAACCCTCCGGTTTATATAGACACCGGAGAGGGTTAGGGTTACACAAAGTCAGTTACAATGGTAGGAGATCTAAATATCCGCATCAACAAGCTTGCCTTCCACGCCAAGGAAAGTCCCATCCGGACACGGGACGAAGTCTTCAATCTTGTATCTTCGAGTCCGGCTGAAGGTATAGTCCGGCCATCCGGACACCCCCTAATCCGGGACTCCCTCAGTGACCTACTGTGACAAACACGTATCTTCACGGAAGTGTATTTTTTGTAGTGTTGCCTGTGTTACAAGGTGTGAAGTTGAGTCAGACTCAATGCCCGACCACTGCAGAAGATGGAGAGAAAATGAAAGTCATTCCCTATGCCTCGGCCATAGGTTCTATCATGTATGCAATGTTGTGTACCAGACCTGATATGTACCTTGCTATAAGTTTAGCAGGGAGGTACCAAAGTAATCCAGGAGTGGATCACTGGACAACATTCAAGAACATCCTGAAATACCTGAAAAGGACTAAGGATATGTTTCTCGTTTATGGAGGTGACAAAGAGCTCGTCGTAAATGGTTACGTCAATGCAAGCCCTGACACTGATCCGGATGTGACAGCTTGGATTTTGCCTTCTCTCTTTTTCTGGACTTGCCTTCTCCCTTTTTCTGGACTTGGTTTTCACCGTGGTTTCTGCCCTGATTTGATTTGGGTTTTGAATCATTTCAAATGGACTTGTCACTTGGGCATATCCTTGACTTTCACCCAAGTTACCTAACTACCTTATTCTTCCCACAAATTCCCAAAGTAATCAAATGAATATTTTTCCTAAAAGAAAAATATTCATATTCCCCTCTAAAACTCACTTCAGAAACTTGTGCTCCAAAGCAACCTCAATTTTTCTTGCTCAGAAAAATCTAAGATAAATCATGAATATTCTTAGAACCCTGGAACACCTTCCCATGAAAAAATATTGCACCATTTGTTGGAATATTTTTGCTGTAGAAAATAATTTCTCTTCTGACCTAAAATCCCAGTTTGTACAACAAGTACATTTTTCCTTGAGCTTTTAGCCTTGATCTTTCTTGAGCTTAAACACCTGTCGGTGTCAAAACCGGCGGATCTCGGGTAGGGGGTCCCGAACTGTGCATCTAGGCCGGATGGTAACAGGAGACAAGGGACATAATGTTTTACCCAGGTTCAGGCCCTCTTGATGGAGGTAAAACCCTACGTCCTGCTTGATTAATATTGATGATATGGGTAGTACAAGCGTAGATCTACCACGAGATCAAGGAGGCTAAACCCTAAAAGCTAGCCTATGGTATGATTGTTGTATGATGAAGTTGTCCTACGGACTAAAACCCTCCAATTTATATAGACACCGGAGAGGGTTAGGGTTACACAAAGTCGGTTACAATGGTAGGAGATCTTGAATATCCGCATCGCCAAGCTTGCCTTCCACGCCAAGGAAAGTCCCATCCGGACACGGGACGGAGTCTTCAATCTTGTATCTTCATAGTCCTAGAGTTCGGCTGAAGGTATAGTCCGGCTACCCGGACACCCCCTAATCCAGGACTCCCTCAGTAGCCCCTGAACCAGGCTTCAATGACGATGAGTCCGGCGCGCGAATTGTCTTCGGCATTGCAAGGCGGGTTCTCCTCTAAATTCCGCGTACCTGCTGAATAATATCCGATTTTCGTAATGTAGAGCACCTTGGCTTCCATGCCCAATAATGGCCGTCTTCCATGTGTCAAACGAATGTGAAAAGTCGGGGTGTTTTTACATTCACACCCCTAGCCGCATAAACGAGCCACCTATTTAATGAGATGGGGATTCAGATCCAAACCACACCTTCTCCTCTCCGCGAGTAATCATCAGAGCGCCTCCAGCAAAGGTTCGTTCCAACATGGCCAGCCGTCGCAGCTCCTCCTCTCGCCCTTCCAGTCCTAAACCTGGAGACTGGGAGAGGTGCTCCATCCCGCACAGCGAGCTAGTGTCGCTTCAGGCCAAGGGATTTCTCCCTCAGGCCTATACGGTCCCGGTCCGAGCCGGACTCACCACCTATAATGGCGGAGAGCAAGCGGAGAGCACTCCCTGTCCCTACAAAGGTGAGCGGGTGTGCCTCGTCCCTTATCTAGTAAGAGGACTTGGATTTCCAATCCATCCATTTCTCCGTGGGCTTCTGGAGTTCTACGGCCTCCAGCTGCACGATCTCAGGCCCGCCTCTATATTGCATATCGCGGGCTTCGTCGCTCTTTGCGAGCTATTCTTGGGTGTTGAGGCTCATTTTGTGCTGTGGAAGAGATTATTCTGTCTGGTGCCCCGCTCTCAAGAGGGGTCTATATATCAAGTGGGCGGAGCCGAAGTGTGGTGTATCGCCGGGACCAGATATCTATCCAGAACCCCAAAGAAGGCGTCCAAGGACTGGCCTTCAGAATGGTTTTATATAGATGATGTCCCGCTACCGGACCCTATCCGGGTCGGTCTCCCCGAATTCAACAGTGCTTCCTTAAAGAAACACCTAAGCTGGCATCCGCGGAGCTCTCAGAGAGAAAGCGACGGGGACGTCCTTCACCTGATGGGCCGGATAAGACTATTGTCTCATTCCGGACTAACCATGATTGGAGTCATGGCCGCATGCATTATGCGGGGGGTGCAGCCGCTTCAATATAGAGGCCACCCCATGTGGGATTTTAATGGGGAGGATGACGCCACCCGTTACGGTCGTAAGGGGCCAGCCTCAGCTGCCGCTCTAGTAAAGATCTTATCCTCTTTGTACAAGGGAGAAGAGGAGGAATTCCTCCACGTCAACCCGCAGGGCGGATTTAGTATGTACAACCCCCCGAGTTGGGTAAGTGAACAATTGTGCCTGCCCATCTGCTTTATATTCCCATGATTAAATATGTAGTCCAATGATTTCAACGCAGGAACTGCGTCAGGAAGTAAGGGATATAAACAGCCGTCCCCCACAACCCGAGGATCCAGAACGGTCCCTCGATCCGAACTCCGAAGAGGATCCGAATATATCGGTGGAGTTGATTGATGGGGTGTTTCATCAGTTAAGCAAGGACAATACCTTGGTGGCCATTACGGCTGATTACCCAGGGTTAATCCCGGCCTCCCAGGTAACAGAGAGCGGAATCTCATCCCTTTGAGAAGGAATCCATTCTCACACATTTCAGTTTTCCTGACCATGTTCTGCAGGGGAGGTTTCCAAGGCGGGAGGCCGAACCTGCGGTGGCTAGCCAACAAGGGGCCGCAGGGCCCCGTGTGGCAAAAAGGAATGTAGTCCGGACTGGGACGCTGGCGCAAAGGTATAGCGCATCCTCTTTTTCCCTGGTGTTATTTCTTCGGGGCATATTAACGTTCGTGCTATCTTCAGGACGAAGAGACCTCGCCGGACTACATCCGGAGAGGTTGCCAACCACGCGTCCACCAGCCAGGTTCCAACGCCTGGCCCGGAAGCGGGAGCGAACACGAGGCGCGCACCGGACGCTCCTCCGACAGAGGATGCGGACAGGCTGTCTGCCACCAATTCCGAGGTGGAGAGTGCCATGAACCACAGGCGTCGCCGGACAGTTCTTTGCGACACTTGTTTCTCCCGAGAGGCATTAGATGCCTTCAATTCGGGAGATGCATACCTCCATGCCGCTCAAAATGGTTTAACTAGAGCCACGGAGCAATATGTAAAAGACATACGGGTAAGAAAATTTTGGTAAATATATATATGTATGTACCAGTAGCCCCTGAGACTTGAAACAGTTAGAGTAACTGGTTTAAGGATCATTTGTTATGTAGGTTCTTACAGAGAAGAATACCATACTGTCCCAGGAGCTGAAAGAGTGCAAAGCCCAACTGGAGGCCGCACTAGTCGCGGCAGGGGAGCCTAAAGAGACCCCCTCTGGTAAGATACACTTCGAAAGATTAATATCTTGAGAAGTGCGGCGTGGGTATGAATCTGCCAAATCATATTGCAGATGGCGCCGGACTGGATCCGAAGAGGCAACAACTCTTACGCCGGCTAAAGGCCGGTGAGAGTATGTTGACAAGGGTGAGGTGGGAGAAGAATGAGCTTCAGGATGCCAACACCAAGCTGGACGTTGAACTTAAAGATGTTCGTGGCCAGCTGTCAGACTCTACTAAGGACAATCAGCGGCTTCGACGCGGCATATTTAGTAAGTGCTTAAGCGAATCTTTGAAAGAAAAGAGTTCGGTGAGGAAGTCGACTAACAGAGTAATGTCTATAGGTATGCTAACGGGTTGTCCTGTAGAGGAGATGCCCGGTTCTACGGGTGACCTTCTTCCCGAGCTCTCGCAACTGCATGAGCGAGCTCGGCAGGTGATGCGAGGCGTTGCCCAAGCCTTATGGCCTTCCCACTCCATGCCCGAGGGCCTTGGAGAGCTTTCGGAGAAGCTTAAGGGAGCTCAGTGGTGCTTCCGGTTGTGGAAGATATCGGCCTGCCGACAAGGCGCTAGGGAGGCCTGGACCATGGTGAAGACGCGGTACGTGAAGTCTGACCCAAACCACATGGCCGAGGTCGGACCTGTGGGGCCTGACGGGAAGGAGATCCCTGTAAGCTTAGTGTACGGCCAAGTAGAATTGGCCGCAAAGTATTCCCAGCAGGACTGTAAGTTAGACAGCCTGTTAGATGGTATTGAAGAGGAATACAATCAGTCAGAGTGACTATGTAATTTTTAATTGACATGTGTAATGCCTTCTAGCCGGATTGTAGATCATTTACCGTTGCCAACCTTTTCGCTTCAACCTCGGGACCTGACGGTCCGGAGTGTGTCCGAATACCCCACCAGTTATGTAAGAACCGGGGTATGCATGGAGACCAGGCGTAGGGGTCATTAGTGCTTTATCAGACAAGTGCCCAACTAGTTATGTTATATTACATGGTTAGTAAGAAACATCTTCCAGAGAGAATAGTTCCGTTAGGGGTTCCTTTCTCTGGGAGGCATGCCCTAAAGTGCATGTCCGGACTGCAAACGCAGGAAAATCATCTGGGGGCATATACATAAATAAGTAAAAAAGGTCATCTTTTAGTTCACCGACCGAATATTCCCTTAAGAACGCTAGCTTTCGGCTTCACCCAGTCTGAGGTACACATCCGGCTGATCCGGCAGTAACAATCGAAGAGGTGCTCCCTTTACCACCTAGCCGAACAATCGGGAACGTAGGGGTAAGCACAGGAGCCAGGCAACCCAGCTTGGCCAAAACTTTAAGTCATATCGATGCATATAATGGTGAAGAAAAGGTACATGCGGAAGTTTGACACATGTGGTGGGCGTGAAGCCCGTATAAATAAGCTTCTGTTAAAGAAGCCCCCAGGTTTAATGAGCGCGAGTAGCACTTCACTTGAGAAGCCTTTAAGGGCCATAAAAGAGAAGAGGGGAAGGAGAGAAATGTAAGACAGAAAATGTAAAAAATGGACAGAGGAAGGAGACAAACACAGAGTCCGGCGCTAGGCATAGAATCTTCGGAGACGGGCTGCGTTCCATGGGTTCGGCTCGAGTCGGTTATCTGACGCATCTCGCAGGCGGTATGGTCCACCAGTCAGGACTTGGTCGATTATGAAGGGACCTTCCCACTTGGGCTTCAGCTTGTCCTTTTTCTTCTCCGGTAGGCATAGAACTAATTCGCCAACGTTGTAGCTTTTGGCCCGCACTTCTCTGCTTTGATATCTTCGAGCCTGCTGTTGATAGAATGCGGAACGGGCTCTTGCCATGTCGCGCTCCTCCTATAAGGCGTCCAAACTGTCCTGCCGATCGAGCTCGGCCTCCCTTTCTTCGTACATGCGCACTCGAGGTGAGTCATGAATTATGTCGCAGGGCAAGACTGCCTCTGTGTCGTACACCATAAAAAATGGTGTGTATCCGGTGGTGCGGTTCGGCGTGGTCCGCAGCCCCAAGAGTACGGAGTCGAGCTCCTCTACCCAGTGCGTGTTAGATTCCTTGAGGGACCGCACTAATCTGGGTTTGATGCCGCTCATGATGAGACCATTTGCACGTTCGACCTGACCGTTAGTTTGTGGGTGATAGACGGAAGCATAATCGAGCTTGATGCCCATGTTTTTGCACCAGAGTTTTACCTCATTGGCCGTGAAGTTCGTGCCGTTATCGGTGATGATGCTGTGGGGGACGCCATAACGGTGTATGACCCCGGATATAAAGTCTATCACAGGTCCAGATTCGGCCGTCTTAACAGGCTTGGCTTCTATCCATTTGGTGAACTTATCTACCATGACCAGTAAGTATTTTTTCTTGTGGGTTCCGCCTTTAAGGGGTCCCACCATGTCAAGCCCCCAGACCGCAAAAGGCCATGTGATGGGGATAGTTTGGAGGGCGGTGGGTGGCATATGGCTTTGGTTTGCAAAAAGCTGGCAACCGACGCATTTATGGACCAAGTCCTGAGCGTCCGCCCGGGCCGTCGGCCAATAAAAGCCTGTACGGAAAGCCTTGCTTACAAGGGACCGGGCTGCTGCGTGATGGCCACCAAGTCTGGCATGAATTTCAGCCAGCAGGTTCCGCCCTTCCTCTTCGAAGATGCACCTTTGAAGGACTCCGGTAGTGCTTTTCTTGTAAAGTTCTCCCTCATGGACTTTATAGGCTTTAGATCGCCGCACTATACAGCGTGCCTCGTTTTGGTCCTCTGGGAGTTCCTGCCTAGTAAGGTAGGCTAGGAATGGTTTTGTCCACAGGGCGATAACGGCCATTAGTACGTGGGCTGAGGTTGTTATTTCATTGGCAGAGCCTCCGATTATGTCAGATTGTTCGGCGTCGGACAGTGCGGTTGGGTCCGAACTAATATTGCCATGTTCCCCTTCCCATACTACGGATGGCTTGAACAGCCTTCCCAGGAAGATGTTGGGGGGGACCGCATCGCGTTTTGCGCTGATGCGTGCCAGGACGTCTGCCGCCTGATTGTTTTCTCGGGCTATATGGTGAAATTCGAGCCCTTGAAATCGAGCTGACATTTTGAGGACGGCGTTGCGGTAAGCTGCCATTTTTGGATCCTTGGCATCGAAGTTCCATTTATTTGGGATATCGCGAGGTTCGAATCCCCGCGCACCTCTAGGCGTTGAATGCCCATGGATACTTCCATCCGGAGACCATGTAAAAGGGCCTCATATTCGGCTGCATTGTTGGAGTCCGTGTACATAATCTGGAGTACATATTGAACTGTGTCTCCTATGGGGGACGTCAAAACGACGCCGGCCCCAAGTCCGGCCAACATTTTGGAACCGTCGAAGTGCATGATCCAGTTTGAATATGTGCCGTACTCTTTAGGGAGTTCGGCCTCCGTCCATTCTGCGACGAAGTCGGCCAAAACTTGCGACTTGATAGCTCGCCGTGGCCTATAAGTTATGTCGAACGGGAGGAGCTCGATGGCCCATTTTGCAATCCGGCCCGTTGCGTCACGGTTGTTTATAATATCGTTGAGTGGTACTTCCGATGCTACTGTGATTGAACACTCTTGAAAGTAGTGTCGTAGCTTCCGGGATGCCATGAATACCGCATATGCAATCTTTTGATAATGTGGGTACCGTGATTTGCATGGGGTGAGGACAGTGGACACATAGTAAACCGGCTTTTGAAGGGGGAATTTGTGTCCGTCCGTTTCCCGCTCGACGATGAGTACTGCGCTGACAACTTGATGGGTTGCTGCAATGTACAATAGCATTGGTTCGCCGATGGTTGGCGCGGCCAGGACGGGGTTTGTTGCCAATATGGCTTTTATTTCCTCGAGTCCGGCCGTGGCGGCGTCCGTCCACTCGAAGTGTTCGGTGCGCCGAAGGAGGCGATAGAGGGGTAGCGCCTTTTCTCCCAACCGGGAGATAAAGCGGCTTAGAGCCGCCACGCATCCGGTTAATTTTTGTATTTGTTTGAGGTCCTTTGGGATATCCAATTGTGACAAAGCTCCGATCTTGGCTGGATTTGCTTCGATTCCCCTACCGGATACAATGAAGCCCAAGAGCTTTCCGGCTGGAATGCCGAAAACGCATTCTTCCGGATTTAGCTTGATGTCATATGCTCGGAGGTTGTCAAATGTAAGCCTCAAGTCATCTACTAGAGATTCAACATGTCTTATTTTTACGACCACATCATCCACATATGCCTCTACTGTTTTGCCGATCTGGTTTGCCAAACATGTCTGAATCATGCGCTGATATGTTGCACTGGCGTTTTTGAGCCTGAAAGGCATTGTGTTGAAGCAGAATGGGCCATATGGGGTGATGAATGCCGTTGCGGCTTGGTCTGACTCGGCCATGTTGATTTGATGGTAACCGGAGTATGCGTCGAGGAAGCACAATGAATCGTGTCCTGCAGTGGCGTCGATAATTTGATTGATGCGGGGGAGGGGGAAGGGATCATTTGGGCAGGCCTTGTTGAGGTCTTTGAAGTCAACGCACAGGCGCCAGGATTTGTCCTTCTTTGGTACCATCACCAAGTTTGCTAGGCAGTCCGGATATTTTATATCTCTGATGAATCCGGCCTCCAATAATTTGGCTAGCTCCTCTCCCATTGCCTGTCTCTTGGGTTCAGAGAAACGCCGAAGGGCTTGTTTGACATGTTTGAATCCTTTTAGGATATTTAAGCTGTATTCGGCCAGCCTGTGTGGGATTCCTGGCATGTCCGAAGGGTGCCATGCAAAAATGTCCCAGTTCTCCCATAGGAATTCTCGCAGTGCGGCGTCTACATCGGGGTTTAATTGTGCCCCGATGGAAGCTGTTTTATTGGGGTCCGTTGGATCGACCTGGAATTTGACTATTTCATTCGCTGGTTTAAAGGAGGTGGACTTGGATCTTTTGTCGAGTACCACATCGTCCCTGTTTACCGTGGAGCGCAGCGTAGTCAGTTCCTCAGCCGCTAGGGCTTCGGACAGTGCCTCAAGGGCCAGTGCGGCTGTCTTGTTTTCGGCGCGGAGTGCTATGTCCGGATCACTAGCGAGAGTGATGATTCCGTTCGGCCCGGGCATCTTGAGCTTCATGTACCCGTAATGGGGTATTGCTTGGAAGATTGTAAACGCTTCCCGCCCCAGCAGAGCGTGGTATCCGCTGCTGAACGGGGCCACTTGGAATGTGACCTCTTCGGACCTATAATTATCCGGCATGCCGAACACCACATCTAGTGTGATTTTTCCTGTACAGCATGCTTCCCGACTGGGGATTATTCCTCTGAAGGTTGAGCTGCTTCGCTCAATGCGGTTCCAGTCTATTTCCATTTTTTGAAGGGTTTCCTCGTAAATGAGGTTCAATCCGCTGCCTCCATCCATGAGTACCTTGGTGAGGCGAAAGCTGTCCACTATAGGACTGAGTACCAATGTGGCTGGTGCTCGAGCTGTTCGGAATTTAGGTTCGTCGCTGGCATTAAAGGTAATAGCCGTGTCACTCCATGGGTTTATTGTTGCTACTTGATAGACTTCGGTGAAGCTGCGGAGTGTTCTTTTTCACATTTTATTTGATGCGAAAGTCTCGAAGACTGTTAAGACTGTACTGGAGTCCCTGAGGTGGCTTTCTGCGGCCTCCGGAATTAGGAGATCTTCGTCCCTTTTGGCCACCTGCCGGAGTATCCAACATGCTCTAAGGCTATGAGTTGGTGTGGCGTCCTCTGTACTATGAATTTTACAGGGTCCATTAAGCCATCCCTCCAGTACGGTTCCATGCCCTGTAGAGGGTTTTGGTTTTTTGGTTTTTAACCCGGGTGTCTGATGATGATGCACCCTTTTATTTTGGACGAGGTTTCTATTCAGGGCCGGATTGTCCCAAAATTTAGTTTCAGTTTTCCGGGCGCTTTCCATCGCACAGTACTTTTGTACTATGGATGCCAAGTCAGCGAAGCGTGTAAGATCACGACGACCTGTGGCGTTGAGGATTCCCTTGTCCGTGCAATTATTGCAGAAGATTGAGATTACGTTTTCCTCGCGGTAGTCCTTTATCCTGTTCATAACCAGGAGGAACCTTGCCCAGTAATGATGTACTGTTTCTTCAGGCTTTTGCCTGATTTGGGATAGATCGCTTATGTTCGGGCAGGTGGGTGGAATTAAATCCGGAACTTCACCCAATCTAAGACTCAGAGGCCAAGGATTTTCCGAACTCTGAGGTTTGGATTCTTGGATGTTGTCCAGTGAATCTAGCTCGTTGCCTGATTCTAAGTTCAGGTCTCGAGTTACATCCTCCCCTCCGCGGGTATCCGGCTTGGAGGGATCTGGAATCCGGATGTAGCTAGTCCTTAAGATAGATGAAGAGTCGCCGCACTGTGCCTCTACTACGGCAACGTGATGGGTGACTTGGGGAGAATTAATTTCTCTTAGATCGGGTTTATGTCCAACCTGGTCATAATCCATAGTGACCCCCAAGGCGGCGATGCGATCCAAGAGCTCGTTTACGGAAGAGAGCTCCATTGGATCTAACTGCTCGACGAGTTCCGGGCTGACGTGAAGATTGCTTTTGATGACCCGAGAGGTCACCGTCGGCGCAATGGCCGAACAGGCGGTCATGAGAAAACCGCCTAGCCGGAGAATTTGGCCGACAGCCAAGGCTCCCTGAGTAACAGCGCCGTCTTTAAAGACGAGAAGAGGCATCCTTCCTGATTGCGACGACACAGAGGAACTCTCAATGAAAGTACCAATGTCGGTGTCAAAACCGGCGGATCTCGGGTAGGGGGTCCCGAACTGTGCGTCTAGGCCGGATGGTAACAGGAGACAAGGGACACAATGTTTTACCCAGGTTCGGGCCCTCTTGATGGAGGTAAAACCCTACGTCCTGCTTGATTAATATTGATGATATGGGTAGTACAAGAGTAGATCTACCACGAGATCAAGGAGGCTAAACCCTAAAAGCTAGCCTATGGTATGACTGTTGTATGATGAAGTTATCCTACGGACTAAAACCCTCCGGTTTATATAGACACTGGAGAGGGTTAGGGTTACACAAAGTCGGTTACAACTGTAGGAGATCTTGAATATCCGCATCGCCAAGCTTGCCTTCCACGCCAAGGAAAGCCCCATCCGGACACGGGACGGAGTCTTCAATCTTGTATCTTCATAGTCCTGGAGTTTGGCTGAACGTATAGTCCAGCTACCCGGACACCCCCTAATCCAGGACTCCCTCAACACCCTCCTAAGAAACCCTAAACCCCAGGAGATCAACCCTAATGACCTTCTAGAAGGTGGCCAAACTTGGCGACCAAGTTTCTGGTCAGAAACTTGCCAGCTTAGTTGAGTCCAATCTGGTCGGCCTGGGCATGAGCCATCACCTCCCCTAGACGTAACACCACACGGTCGAGCGCTTAGACAAGGTTTGGCTGCTCTTGGATGTCGTTTTGACCATGCCAGCTTGGTGACCGTGCGAGGACACGGCGCCTGGCAGCGTCTCGACGCGCTCTGGCTGTCGCCTTGTCCTTTGTTTCGCGCGTGCTGGTTCCAGCGCTTGCCGCCGACTGCCGCACCGCGCCACAAGCCTCGACCCATCACCCTTGACCGCTCCCTGGCGCTCGCCGACACTGGAGCCGCCGCAGCAAGCATGGGCGCATTGCGTCCAAAATGCCATAGTGCACGCATGCGCTTGTCCTCATCCCCAACCGCCTTCTGTGCTCGTCCGCGAGCGTGGGAAAGCTCCTGCGTTGATGCTGATCCCTTGCCCCCTCACGTTGGAGCTTCTCGTCGACATTCGCCGCGTTGCCCCCTCTGCTCCGGCTATATATAGCGCGGCCCTCCTTGTTTTCGAGCTAAGCACCACTCCACACAACCTCCACGAACACGTAGACGAGCAGAAGCTCGGTCGGGCAAGCCTCTGGCTGTCGCCTCGACCAGAGGACTCCGGCGATCCCCGCAGGCCAGCCGCCACTCTCCGGTGCCTCCCGAGCTCAAGCAACTGCTTGGGCGGGGCATTGGTGGTCCGTTGGTGCTCCCTGGATACCGCCAGGCCCTCAGAGCCGCCCCTAGCCATCGTCTTCCCCCTCTCCGGCGAACTCCGTCCACCACCGAAGCTTGCGAGCTCAAGCACGAGCCAGTCCGTCCACCTCTCGCCAAGCCACGGGTACGGGCAGGTGCCCCTCGAGCCCCGCTTCAATCCTATCCCTCTAGCCTATCCCCAAACCCCCTCGTCTCCGGCGTGAGCTCCGGCGAAGCGCCCCCCCTCTGATTTCGATCCCCCCTCTCTCTCTCCTGACGGGCGGGGCCCAGTGTCAGCCACACCACTGGCGCCTGAAGCGGTACGAGTGGAGGCGCACTCCCGTTTTACGCCTTCAACGTCACCCCCTGGTTTCTGTTTAATTCAAATTTAATTCAGAAATTTGATTGAACTTTGACCAGCCACCATTTCTAAACCTTAAGTCCAAATGAATTGATTCTTTTTGCATTATCTTTGTTACAGAAAGCTCTAGCAGCACACCAAAGGGTGGATTTTTCTCTGCTGCCTAGAATTTCTGGTGATTTTTAGAATGTGTTTTGACATTTATTTTTGTGGTTTTAAATTCTTTTTCAGAAGGAGAAGCTTGTCTTGAAGAAAACCAAGAGGGGTGTGATCCTCCTCTTCACTAAGGCAAGCCACACCAGCATTTGGATGGTGTTATTTCAATATCTATGATTTTCTACTTGAATATGAGTTATTATTTGCATTAAAATTTGGTAAATAATTTTTGGTAAATTACTAGTTACATTATTCTGCTAGTTTTGCTTGTTTTAGTTACTGGTTGAATGCACGAACTTGTTTGATTAAGTAGAGCAAGATTTTGCAGTATGCATATTGCTATGGAAATTAATGGTAGTAATTTTTACTAAGTGATATTTTCATTTAAATAAGGAACTAATAAAAATATTGCTTGATGATAAAAATGAGTTATAACCAGAGAGTTTTGATCTTTAGTATTGCAAGATAATTATGTGGTTAAGTTTGATCCATGAATATGAGTTGTTCGCTTTGCATGACGAGTAATTGCATGAAGATTTTTATATCGTGATATTGATAAAAAGGTTTTACCAAAGTTAAATTGGATTAAGTTCAACTTGAATATGATGTTGATCACATCATGGTGCCACTGAATCGGGTTTTAATTCAGTGCGACCACATTTACCTAATGGGAAGGTCTTGATTCGGCCCTTTGTTGTGGCTCTCACCGGTGCCTCTCGCGAGGGAAGGTTATGGGCGTGCATACCCTGGCCCGGTAGGCAGACATAACCTTGTGTGCTTGATAACCCACAAGTATAGGGGATCGCAACAGTTTTCGAGGGTAGAGTATTCAACCCAAATTTATTGATTCGACACAAGGGGAGCCAAAGAATATTCTCAAGTATTAGCAGTTGAGTTGTCAATTCAACCACACCGGGATAACTTAGTATGTGCAGCAAAGTATTTAGTAGCAAAGTAATATGATAGTGGTGGTAATAGTGGAAAAGGTAATGGTAGCAAAAGTAATATTTTTGGGTTTTGTAATGATTGTAATAGTAGCAACGGAAAAGTAAGTAAGCGAAGAACAATATAGGAAAAGCTCGTAGGCATTGGATCGGTGATGGAGAATTATGCCGGCTGCGGTTCATCATGTAACAATCATAACATAGGGTGACACGGAACTAGCTCCAATTCATCAATGTAATGTAGGCATGTATTCCGAATATAGTCATACGTGCTTATGGAAAAGAACTTGCATGACATCTTTTGTCCTACCCTCCCATGGCACCGGGGTCCTAATGGAAACTAAGGGATATTAAGGTCTCCTTTTAATAGAGTACCAGACCAAAGCATTAACACATAGTGAATACATGAACTCCTCAAACTACGGTCATCACCGGGAGTGGTCCCGATTATTGTCACTTCGCGGTTGCCAGATCATAACACATAGTAGGTGACTATAGACTTGCAAGATAGGATCAAGAACTCACATATATTCATGAAAACATAATAGGTTCAGATCTGAAATCATGGCACTTGGGCCCTAATGACAAGCATTAAGCATAGCAAAGTCATAGCAACATCAATCTCAGAACATAGTGGATACTAGGGATCAAACCCTAACAAAACTAACTCGATTACATGATAAATCTCATCCAACCCATCATCGTCCAGCAAGCCTATGATGGAATTACTCATGCATGGTGGTGAGCATCATGAAATTGGTGATGGAGGATGGTTGATGATGACGACGGTGATGAATCCCCCTCTTCGGAGCCCCGAACGGACTCCAGATCAGCCCTCCTGAGAGGTTTTAGGGCTTGGTGGCGGCTCCGTATCGTAAAACACGATGAATCCTTCTCTCTGATTTCTTTTCTCCCCGAATACGAATATATGGAGTTGGAATTGAGGTTGGTGGAGCAACATGGGGCCAACGAGGCAGGGGGCGCGCCCAGGGAGGGGGGGGGGGTAGGCGCGCCCCCACCCTCATGGATAGGGTGTGGGCCCCCAGGTCTTGATTCTTTTGCCGGTATTTTTCATATTTTCCAAGAATAAGCTCCATGGAGTTTCAGGTCATTCCGAGAATGTTTGTTTCTACACATAAATAACACCATGGCAATTCTGCTAAAAACAACGTCAGTCCGGGTTAGTTCCATTCAAATCATGCAAGTCAGAGTCCAAAACAAGGGCAAAAGTGTTTGGAAAAGTAGGTACGACGGAGACGTATTAACTCCCCCAAGCTTAAACCTTTGCTTGTCCTCAAGCAATTCAGTTGATAAACTGAAAGTGATAAAGAAAAACTTTTACAAACTCTGTTTTCTCTTGTTGTTGTAAATATGTAAAGCCAGCATTCAAGTTTTCAGCAAAGATTATGAACTAAACACATTCACAATAACACTTAGGTCTCATGTTTACTCATCTCAATGGCATAATCAACTAGCGAGCAATGATAACAAATCTCGGATGACAACACTTTCTCAAAACAATCATATATGATATAACAAGATGGTATCTCGCTAGCCCTTTCTAGGACCGCAAAACATAAATGCAGAGCATCTTTAAAGATCAAGGACTGACTAGACATTGTAATTCATGGTAAAAGAGATCCAGTCACAGTCTATAAATTAATAGTAATGGATGCAAATGACAGCAGTGCTCTCCAACTGGTGCTTTTTAATAAGAGGGTGATGACTCAACATAAAAGTAAATAGATAGGCCCTTCGCAGAGGGAAGCAAGGATTTGTAGAGGTGCCAGAGCTCAATTTTTAAATAGAGATAAATAATATTTTGAGCGGTATACTTTCATTGTCAACATAACAACCGAGAGACGGGGATATCTTCCATGCTACACACATATAGGCGGTTCCCAAATAGAATGGTAAAGTTTATACTTCCCCACCACCAACAAGCACACTCCACGGTCATCCGAAACAACGAGGTACCTCCAACTATCAACAGCCCTGGGGGAGTTTTGTTTGCAATTATTTCAATTTGATTTTGCTTAAAGCATGGGACTGGGCATCCCGCTGACCAGCCATTTTCTCGTGAATGAGGAGCGGAGTCCACTCCTCTTGAGTATAACCCGCCTAACATGGAAGATAAGGGCATCCCTAGTTGATACATGAGCTAATCGAGCATACAAAACCGAATGTTTATTTGAAGGTTTAGAAGTTGGCACATACAAATTTACTTGGAACGGCAGGTAGGTACCGCATGTAGGAAGGTATAGTGGACTCATATGGAATAACTTTGGGGTTTAAGGGATTGGATGCACAAGCAGTATTCCCGCTTAGTACAAGTGAAGGCTAGCAAAAGACTGGGAAGCGACCAACTAGAGAGCGACAACAGTCGTGAACATGCATTAAAATTAATAAACATTGAGTACAAGCATGAGTAGGATATAATCCACCATGAACATAAATATCGTGAAGGCTATGTTGATTTGTTTCAACTACATGCGTGAACATGTGCCAAGTCGAGTCACTTAAATCATTCAAAGGAGGATACCACCCCACTATACCACATCACAACCATTTTAATAGCATGTTGGCACGCAAGGTAAACCATTATAACTCATAGCTAATCAAGCATGGTACAAGCAACTATAATCTCTAATTGTCATTGCAAACATGTTTATTCATAATAAGCTGAATCAGGAATGATGAACTACTCATATTTACAAAAACAAGAGAGGTCAAGTTCATACCAGCTTTTCTCATCTCAATCGGTCCATCATATATCGTCATAATTGCCTTTCACTTGCAGGACCGAACGATGTGAAAATAATAAGAGTGCACGTGCATTGGACTAAGTTGGAATCTGCGAGCATTCAAGAAACAGGAGAAGACAAGGCAATATGGGCTCTTTGTTAAATCAACAATAATGCATATAAGAGCCACTTCAACAATTTAATCATGGTCTTCTCCTATCGACCCCCAAAGAAAAGAAAAGAAATAAAACTATTTACACGGGAAAGCTCCCAACAAGCAAATGAAGAATGGGAAATCTTTTTGGGTTTTCTTTTAGTTATTACTACTACAGCAAGAAAGTAAACTAGCTAAAAGCTACACTATTTTTTTTGTTTTTATTAAGGTTTAACAAACACACAAGAAGAAAGCAGGAAAAAGAAAATAAACTGGCATGGATATTACAGTGAAAGAGTATGAGCACCAACATCTAGCAATGAGTGTGTGTGAACATAAATGTAATGTCGGTGGGAAATACATACTCCCCCAAGCTTAGGCTTTTGGCCTAAGTTGGGTTATTGCCATGGATGGCCTGGCGGATATCCATAGTTGTAGCCAGGGACGTACTGAGATGCAGAGGCTATCGCCTCTTGAGCTGCAGCGTGGCGGCGAGCTGCCTCCGCCCTCCTCTCGTACTCATCTGCCTCCTCTCTAGTAATAAAATGTCTTCCTTTTGCCTGATAATCAAAGAAGGCAGGAGCAGAGAGAGTAATATGGACAACATGACGTCTGTCAAAGATTAAGCGATATCGGAGAGGTGATTCATTCCTTTCGACAAACTGGTGGTAGACCATAGAATTATAGTCTAAATAATTAGGAGGCAACTCAATATCATCCTCACGAACGTCCACACCAAGAAAATCAGCTAAGCGGGTTGCATAAATTCCACCAAAGAAATCTCCATTAAATCTATTGTGATGCAACCTACGTGCAACAATGGCTCCCAAATTATAAGATTTGTCTCCTAACACAGCACTCCTAAGAATACTAAGGTCAGGAACACACATATGACATGCTTCATCTTTACCATTAATGCACCTACCTATGAAGAGAGCAAAATAATGTATAGCAGGAAAGTGAATGCTCCCTATGGTAGCTTGTGCTATATCTCTAGATTCCCCCACGGTTATACTAGCAAGAAAGTTTCTAAATTCAAATTGACGGGGTTCACTAACACTACCCCATTGTGGAAGTTTGCAAGCAGAAGTAAAATCCTCTAAGTCCATGGTAAAAGATTTTTCATAAAGATCAAATAGGACATTTGGAAAATTACGTGAAGATGAAAATTCAAACCTCCTCACAAAGGAACTAGTGAGATAGTGGTACTGGCGGCATTTGTCTGCCTCAAAGCTCACAAGATCAGCGTTACGCAAATATGCGTTAAATTCTTCCTTGATTCCCGCTCGATCCATAAAATTTTCTGAAGGCCATTCACACGGCCGCACTGGAGCATCCCTTGGTGGCTCATCATCAACATCACGCATTGCAAGCCTGGGTCCTTGCTTCCTATATTGGAACATTTTCCTAAGCATATTTCTTCCTTTGAATTTTTTTTGAAATTTTTAGTAACTTCAAACAAAAGTAAACCAAACTCAACAAAATTGATAGCAACCACTCCTACAAGTGCCTAGGGCCTATATCATGCATTAGAACTACTTAGAACCATATAAATTTGACATGCAAGCTCAAGAACATGGTCCCCTAGGCAGCAAAAATTTGCAATGAATAGAGCACTAGAACAAAAACTAATTGGACCAATGGAGGAGTCACATACCAAGGACCAATCTCCCCAAGAAGTTTTGTGAGAGGTGCTTTGAGCTACGAGATTGAAAATCGCAGCAAAATGAGCTAGAACTCATGCTTGAGATGGATATTGGTATTTGTGGGAGGAAGAAGGAATGTGTGGGTGTAGGAATAAGTGGAGGAGGGCCACCGTGGGCCCACGAGGCAGGGGGGGCGCGCCCTCCACCCTCGTGGCCAGGTGCTTTCCCCTCCTGCTGTGTTCTCAGTACCAGATATTCTCAAATATTCTAGAAAAAATCATGTTCCATTTTCAGGGCATTTGGAGAACTCTTATTTTCAGGGTATTTTTATATTGCACAAATAAATCAGAAAACAGACAGAAAAAATACTATTTTTACTTTATTTCAACTAAATAACAGAAAGTAGAAAGGGGGTACAGAAGGTTGTGCCTTCTAGTTTCATCCATCTTATGCTCATCAAAAGGAATCCACTAACAAGGTTGATCAATTCTTGTTAACAAACTCATTCCAAATAACATGAAACCGGAGAGATTTCGAATAACACTATGTTACCTCAACGGGGATATGCACATCCCCTATAATAAGAATATCATATTTCTTCTTGACAGTAGGAAGAGGAAATTCAAAACCTCCAAAAATAATTGATGGAATTTTTCCAATAGAATTGATACTATGAACTTGAGGTTGTTTCCTCGGAAAGTGTACCGTGTGCTCATTGCCATTAACATGAAAAGTGATATTGCCTTTGTTGCAGTCAATAACAGCCCCTGTAGTATTCAGAAAAGGTCTTCCAAGAATAATAGACATACTATCGTCCTCGGGAATATCAAGAATAACAAAGTCCGTTAAAATAGTAATGTTTGCAACCACAACAGGCACATCCTCACAAATACCGACAGGTATAGCAGTTGATTTATCAGCCATTTGCAAAGATATTTCAGTAGGTGTCAACTTATTCAAGTCAAGTCTACGATATAAAGAGAGAGGCATAACACTAACACCGGCTCCAAGATCACATAAAGCAGTTTTAACATAATTTCTTTTAATGGAGCATGGTATAGTTGGTACTCCTAGATCTCCAAGTTTCTTTGGTATTCCACCCTTAAAAGTATAATTAGTAAGCATGGTGGAAATTTTAGCTTCCGGTATCTTTCTCTTATTTGTAACAATATCTTTCATATACTTAGCATAAGGATTCATTTTGAGCATATCAGTTAATCGCATACGCAAAAATATAGGTCTAATCATTTCAGCAAAGCGCTCAAAATCCTCATCATCCTTTTTCTTGGATGGTTTGGAAGGAAAAGGCATGGGTTTCTGAACCCAAGGTTCTCTTTCTTTACCATATTTCCTAGCAACAAAGTCTCTCTTATCATGACGTTGATTCTTTGATTGTGGGTTATCAAGATCAACAACAGGTTCAATCTCTACATCATTTTCATTACTAGGTTGAGCATCATCATGAACATCATCATTAACATTTTCATTAGGTTCATGTTCACTACCAGATTGTGTTTCAGCATCAGAAATAGAAATATCATTTGGATTCTTAGGTGGTTCAGCAATAGGTTCACTAGAAGCATGCAAAGTCCTATCCTTTTTTGCTTTTTCTTCTTTTTAGAAGGACTAGGTGCATCAATATTATTTCTATGAGAATCTTGCTCAATTCTCCTAGGGTGGCCTTCAGGATACAAAGGTTCCTGAGTCATTCTACCAGTTCTAGTAGCCACTCTAACAACATAATCATTTTTCTTACTATTCATTTCATTGAGCAAATCATTTTGAGCTTTAAGTACTTGTTCTACTTGAGTGCTAACCATAGAAGCATGTTTACTAATGAGTTTAAGTTCACCTTTAACTCTAGACATATAATCACCCAAGTGTTCAAGCGTATCGGAATTGTATTTCAATTGTCTACCAAAATAAGCATTGAAATATTCTTGCTTAACCATAAAGTTATCAAACTCATCCAAGCATTGGCTAGCAATTTTAGTAGGAGGGATTTTAGCTTTATCATATCTATAGAGAGAATTTACCTTTACTACCTATGTCGGGTTATCAAGGCCAATAGGTAATGGATTAAGATCATATGTTTCTTCAACAGGCGGTAGATTAAGACCATGTATTTCTTCAATAGGAGGTAAATTCTTAACATCTTCAACTTTAATACCTTTTTCTTTCATAGATTTCTTTGCCTCTTGCATATCTTCAGGGCTGAGAAATAGAACACCTCTCTTCTTCGGAGTTGGTTTAGGAATAGGTTCAGGAATTGGCTCAGGAAGTGTCCAATTATTTTCATTTGTCAACATACTATTCAATAGGATTTTAGCTTCATCCGTTGTTCTTTCCCTGAGAACAGAACCAGCACATCTATCCAGGTAATCTCTGGAAGTATCAGTTAGTCCATTATAAAAGATATCAAGTATTTCATTTTTCTTAAGAGGATGATCAAGCAAAGCATTAAGTAACTTGAGAAGCCTCCCCCAAGCTTGTGGGAGACTCTCTTCTTCAATTTGCACAAAGTTGTATATTTCCCTCAAAGCAGCTTGTTTCTTATGAGCAGGGAAATATTTAGCAGAGAAGTAATAAATCATATCCTGGGGACTACGCACACAACCAGGATCAAGAGAATTAAACCATATCTTAGCATCACTCTTTAATGAGAATGGAAATATTTTAAGGATATAGAAGTAGCGAGATCTCTCATCATTAGTGAATAGGGTGGCTATATCATTTAATTTAGTAAGATGTGCCACAACAGTTTCAGATTCATAGCCATGAAAAGGATCAGATTCAACCAAAGTAATTATATCAAGATCAATAGAGAATTCATAATCCTTATCAGTAACACAGATAGGTGAAGTAGCAAAAGCAGGGTCAGGTTTCATTCTATCATTAAGAGATTGTTGCTTCCATTTAGCTAATAACCTCTTGAGTTCATATCTATCTTTGCAAGCTAAAATAGCTAAAGAAGCTTCTTTATCAAAAACATAACCCTCAGGAATAACAGGCAAGTCTTCATCTCACTTTCATCAATATAATCAGTTTTAATAATTTCTTTCTCTCTAGCCCTAGCAATTTGTTCATCAAGAAATTCACCAAGTGGCACAGTAGTATCAAGCATAGAAGTAGTCTCATCACAAGTATCATGCATAGCAGAAGTGGCATCATCAATAACATGCGACATATCAGAACAAATAGCAGAAGCAGGTTTAGGTGTCGCAAGGTTACTCAAAACAGAGGGTGAATCAAGTGTAGAACTAGATGGCAGTTCCTTACCTCCCCTCGTAGTTGAGGGATAAATTGTTGTCTTAGCGTCTTTCAAGTTCTTCATAGTGACCAGCAAATATAAATCCCAAGTGACTCAAAGAATAGGGCTATGCTCCCTGGCAACGGCACCAGAAAATAGTCTTGATAACCCACAAGTATAGGGGATCGCAATAGTTTTCGAGGGTAGAGTATTGAACCCAAATTTATTGATTCGACACAAGGGGAGCCAAAGAATATTCTCAAGTATTAGCAGTTGAGTTGTCAATACAACCACACCTGGATAACTTAGTATCTGCAGCAAAGTATTTAGTAGCAAAGTAATATGATAGTAGTGGTAACAGTGGCAAAGGTAACGGTAGCAAAAGTAATATTTTTGGGTTTTGTAATGATTGTAATAGTAGCAACGGAAAAGTAGGTAAGCGAAGAACAATATAGGAAAAGCTCGTAGGCATTGGATCGGTGATGGAGAATTATGCCGGATGCGGTTCATCATGTAACAATCATAACATAGGGTGACACAGAACTAGCTCCAATTCATCAATGTAATGTAGGCATGTATTCCGAATATAGTCATACGTGCTTATGGAAAAGAACTTGCATGACATCTTTTGTCCTACCCTCCCGTGGCAGCGGGGTCCTAATGGAAACTAAGGGATATTAAGGCCTCCTTTTAATAGAGTACCAAACCAAAGCATTAACACATAGTGAATACATGAACTCCTCAAACTACGGTCATCATCGGGAGTGGTCCCAATTATTGTCACTTCGGGGTTGCCGGATCATAACACATAGTACGTGACTATAGACTTACAAGATAGGATCAAGAACTCACGTATATTCTTGAAAACATAATAGGTTCAGATCTGAAATCATGGCACTCGGGCCCTAGTGACAAGCATTAAGCATAGCAAAGTCATACCAACATCAATCTTAGAACATAGTGCATACTAGGGATCAAACCCTAACAAAACTAACTCGATTACTTGATAAATATCATCCAAGCCATCACCATCCAGCAAGGCTAAGATGGAATTACTCACGCACGGTGGTGAGCATCATGAAATTGGTGATGGAGGATGGTTGATGATGATGACGGCGACGAATCCCCCTCTCCGGAGCCTCGAACGGACTCCAGATCAGCCCTCCCGAGAGGTTTTAGGGCTTGGCGGAAGCTCCGTATCGTAAAACGCGATGAATCCTTTGCTTTGATTTTTTTCTCCCCGAATACGAATATATGGAGTTGGAGTTGAGGTCGGTGGAGCAACAGGGGCCCACAAGGCAGGGGGCGCGCCCCCACCCTCGTGGACAGGGTGTGGCCCCCCCGGTCTTGATTCTTTCACCAGTATTTTTCATATTTTCCAAGAATAATCTCCGTGGAGTTTCAGGTCATTCCGAGAACGTTTGTTTCTGCACATAAATAACACCATGGCAATTCTGCTGAAAATAGCGTCAGTTCGGGTTAGTTCCATTCAAATCATGCAAGTTAGAGTCCAAAACAAGGGCAAAAGTGTTTGGAAAAGTATATACGACGGAGACGTATCAGTGCTCGTTTTTGTTTTTATGGTACCTTGTCCCCGTTTGGGACCGTTTGCCACGACGGTGGTCGTTGGTGTCTTTGGTAGACACGGGGCCACCCAAGACCTAGCCCTAAGAGGGAGATGGTCGGAGTGGCCGGGGAGAGTGCATGACAAAGGGAGGGTTTCGTCGGAATACTTTGGTCCACCCGAATGTGAGTGCGAGGCCAGGTATTCCGTAGTGTGGGTAAAGTGCGCTACCTCTACATAGTGTATTTAATCTATCAATAGCCGTGCCCTCGGTTATGGGCAAGACTCGGGAGTAAGTCACACCATGGATCAACTTTTATAATAAATTTTGCAAACTAAGCGATTGTTGTGGTGCGTTGTTTCGTGGTGAACACTCGAGGTGTTCATGAGTAATTGCTTTCAGGTGTGACCCCGGTGTGGTCAACGTTTGGTTACGAGGTAACCGTCTGGTAAGCGAGTCCGTGTGACTCGATGTTCGTTTTGTTTGCATTGCTTCCGTAGTATTTCTTGCATTGAATTAATCGGATTAATTATCATGATATTGTCTGTCATCGTGCTTATGTTTGTTGTGAGCTTGCACGTACATTCAATGTACTGACCTAGCGTGTTATGCCAGCTTTCAGGCAAGTCGATTTGCATCGAAACGCATCTTGTGTCAAGGTCGTGTCCACGTCGGTGTCCCTCTGCTATGGAGTTTCACTTCGTCGTTCTTCCGCTGCCGCGTAGTTCATGTGATCGAGGCCCTAGCCATGTTCATTAAATAATGTACATACTGTCCAGCAGCACTGTGTGTGCCGCTTGGCCTCGTATCTTGATGTAATATCAGTCCTATGTATTCCGCTAGTATCAATAAAGCATTTCTGTACCATGTTGTTGTGTATTGCCAGAAGACTCGATCTCTGGGCTGGCAATGCAGGGTAAACCAGTTGCTCTGAGCAGGGGTGCCACAACACTTGGTATCTGAGCCGCGCTGATTGTAGGACATGCTAGACCGGTAGTGCGTTAGTAAAATGGTAGATAGCTCCGTTTGAGTGCCGGTAGCCATAGAAATTGGTTGTTGCATTGCATGCATGTTTAATTGTTGTTATTACTAACCGTATGGTTTGTGAGTGTAGATGGCACTAGTACCGATCTTGTACCATCCTGAGCCAGCTCCGTGCACATCGCCGCACCTGCTTCAAAACGTATGGCGACGACTTTACCCAGAGGGTGCTGATCCAGAGTACCGGGTGTATCGCGAGCATCTAGCCGGTGCATTGTATGAGTATTATGCTGAGGTCACTCTACACCACAGTTCCCCTTCCGATGCTTACACTCGTTCGACTAAGGGTGGTCTTGCTTCTACGCCATCTCAGGTGGTTCAGTTTGCTGCTCTCGAGGCTCTTGTAGACTGATAACCCACAAGTATAGGGGATCAATTGTAGCCTCTTTCGATAAGTAAGAGTGTCAAACCCAACGAGGAGCTAAAGGTAGAACAAATATTCCCTCAAGTTCTATCGACCACCGATACAACTCTACGCATGCTTGACGTTCGCTTTACCTAGAACAAGTATGAAACTAGAAGTACTTTGTATGTGTTTTTGGGTAAGCTTGCAAGAAAGTAAAGAGCACGTAAATAAAAGCTAGGTGCTGTTTAGATAAAGACACAACTAAATTAGTTTTAGTAAAGAGCTTTTTGTTACGAGAAAGTTATTTGTCCCTAGGCAATCGATAACTAGACCGGTAATCATTATTGCAATTTTATTTGAGGGAGAGGCATAAGCTAACATACTTTCTCTACTTGGATCATATGCACTTATGATTGTAACTCTAGCAAGCATCCGCAACTACTAAAGATCTTTAAGGTAAAACCCAACCATAGCATTAAAGCATCAAGTCCTCTTTATCCCATATGCAAACAACCTACTTACTCGGATCTGTGCTTCTGTCACTCACGCCACCCACCATAAGCAAATCATGAACATATTGCAAACTCTACAGAGGGAATTCCTCACACTTGCGCGACACGGAGAGCACCATAGGATAGCACCAATAATAAAACATGCAACTCAAACCAATCTTGATCATCAAATAGCCATTAGGACAAAACAAATCTACTCAAACATCATAGGATAGCCATGCATCATTGGGAAATAATATATAGCATTGAGCACCATGTTTAAGTAGAGATTACAGCAGGTAAGAGAGAGGTTACACCGCTGCATAGAAGGGGGAAGAGTTGGTGATGATGGCGGTGAAGTTGTTGGTGAAGATTGCGGTGATGATGATGGCCCCCGGTGGCACTCCGGCGCCACCGGAAGCGAGGGGGAGAGAGCCCGCCTCCTTCTTCTTCCTTGACCTCCTCCCTAGATGGGAGAAGGGTTTCCCCTCTGGTCCTTGGCTCCCATGGCGTGGGAGGGGCGAGAGCCCCTCCGAGATTGGATCTATCTCTCTGTTTCTGCGTTCCCCTCTGGCTCTGTTTCACCGTTTCATCTATATATGGAGATCCGTAACTCCAATTGGCCTGAAACCTTCGCCATGATTTTTTTTTCCGAAAATTAGCTTTCTTGCGGCAAAAGAAGAGCGTCAACTGCCTTATGGGTGGCTCACGAGGGTAGGGGGCGCGCCCAGGGGGCAGGCGCGCCCCCCTGCCTCGTGGCCACCTCGGGCACCGTCTCGCGTGAATTTTTCTTCCGGAATTTTCCAAATATTCCAAAAATAAGCTACGTTCGTTTTTATCCCATTTGGACTCCGTTTGATATGGATATTCTGCGAAACAAAAAACATGCAACAGACAGGAACTGGCACTGGGCACTGGATCAATATGTTAGTCTCAAAAATAATATAAAAAGTTGCCAAAAGTATAAGAAAGTTGAATAATATTGGCATGGAACAATCAAAAATTATAGATACGACGGAGACGTATCATAGACTTGCGCTACAACGAGGTTCGCATGCACACCCACCCTGGTCTTTTCTACTACCCATCTCTGCACGAGAATGGGCGTATCCGCTTTCCTTTGATTAATCCGGCATGCGATCGTCCCACTATCCACCTTTCTCGCTAGATAACTGCTAGTTATCTCCTTAACTACGAGTTAGCTCGGGAGCTTTCAAGCCCTCGCGCAGCTCTCGCAGCTGCTCGTATAAGGAACCCTCTACCCGCTGTCATCTATACTTCTGCTCCGATTTCTTCCCCCTCCGTTCCCCCAACGACCTCGCAGGGTACCGTTAACCCTCTGACGGTGAACCCTCGCAGCGCTCCTGCTGCATGGTCTTCCCTTGTCGCTACTCCTGCTACTCCAATGCTTAGATCCCATCCCCCGCCTGCCCCTGAGGGAGAGCCCTCAAGGCAGCATCGTCGCGTCTCTCGTGATCCGGAGGTCTCCGTTATCAGTTCAGGATCACAGTCCGGCTCAGGAGACGAGCCTGCAACAGCACCGACCGAGCAGTAGACCGTTAGAGTATCACTGTAGTCATGAGCATGATGTATGGTTGTAATCGCACTTGTCATGAAGCGTAGTTTCATGTACGAGGGTAGTAGACCCGTTGTGATGTTTACTTTCATGTTGGTACTATGTATAATTACTAGATCATTGAAGGCGCGCGTTGCTGCGCCGGTCAATTTTGGCACTTTAATGTTGGTAATTGATAAAACTATTTGGAGCGGTATTATTTTTCATGTTAGTTATTGATGAAAAAATATTTGGGGATTTTTACAGGTATATGTCGTTTTTTTCTGGGTTATAGGTATATGTTGTTGGATGAGAAAAATGTCAGATTGAAGACTGACTTTCATTTGGTCGCTCATCACATACAGACGTTTTTGTGGCTTCTCCTCAACGTGGCAAGGCTTAAGTCGCTCACCTCACATGAATGGTTCGCCTACTTGTGAGTCTGGCTCACAAGAATTGTTACTCCTTGTGAAGAGCAGATGACTGACATGAATCCACCCACGAGTATTACGGTTGCGATCCGGAAATGATTCACAGAATGCTAAGGCCCATGGAGTCAAAATAACATAAGAGTTTCAATTTTGTTATGAGAGCAGCGACCCGGCCCCTCTAGCATTCTTCGGTCAACTAAAGCCCGAGATTATGAGTTGATCAAACGGTCAAAAATTCCCAAAGTTCCCATCCAAGCGCCCATCCATTAGTCCAATAAATTTGTCGGAATTCTCTTATTTAGTAACTTGTATATGGTGGAAGAAGGAAAATTTTCCTGTTCTGTGGATATGTCAAAATACAACATGGTGTACACGTTGACCTTACAAATACAAGTAAACTACTAATTGGGAATAGATTATAAATTTAGAAAATTATACACATTGTGTACTTGCATATTCGTAAAATCCTGAATATGTGCGGTCCAACTTGGTGCTTTCTTTGTCTTTCGAGCGTTAATTATATCCTTTGTTTTCAGGTCAAGACATTCCTCTAACAGAGAGAATTATCTCGTCCACTATTCTCATCTTCTCACCTGCCAACCAACCATAACCATAGCTAACAATACATTGTTAGTCTCCTCGTCTCTTCCGTTCTCCCATCCACCGAAATCTAGTTAATGATTTGCCTGAAATATATGACAAACAACACAAATGTAATTATGAAATAAATTCGGTGAAACAAAATCAGTGCCCCATCTTGGCCAGACCTGACTGGCAACTCATAAAATTTTCGTGAATTTATATCAGTACCATATAAAGGATTGATAGTCAGTAAATATCAAGTCCTACCTTTTCAGTAAATTATATCAAAAGCATTAGCAAGCTGCAGAATCGAATACCAAAATCTTCCATGAATATAATCAGCAACATGTCTACTGCGTGTCAGAACTTTTGGTGGCACCAACCCGAATATCTCTTCAAAAACATAAAACCTTCTTTCTGTTAAAATTAGTATTTCAAGCAACTCAATCAGTACGTGTTCATGTGTCTACAATCAGGAGCAATAATAGAATTATCTAAATCAAGTCATGGATACTTTGGAGCCACGTGTGCCCCTATATTTTTATTGGAATTTGTGTACCTGGCATTGGAGCGCTTTCCCTAGACGCGCTTTGCATTCGGCCGACCTCCTTGCGACTTTTTGAGGCACCTTCGCCATGTGGGAGGGCAGCTCCTAGCGCTACCTTTGCTTGACCTGACACAACCGCTTTTCCTCCTGAGCGGTGACGTCGTGCTCCTGCCACGGTTTGCCTGGCAGCCAGTTCGCTGCGCCGTCGACGGAGAGTAAGGAATCGAGGAGGAGAGGAATCAGCCGCTGGCCCGTTGCCTCCGTCGCCACCTAGCCAGATGTGTGATAGGAAGGAGTGAATATATGGACATGTGTGGAGTACATGAAGCGCCATGGTAACTGACCTGTAATTATCCGGCGCCGACGAGTTATGCGCATAATTGCCATTAAAGCCCTGTGAATGGTTTCGAATCGACAGGTATCAAATCGATCGCGAGGGGTATCTAATCGATAGGTGACGATCCGCAGCCCCCGTCCATCTTGATCGGACCCGAAGGGCAGTCAGCATGCGACGCCGTAGGTCGTGTCGGTCGGACCCTGGCGCGACCGCCATTGGAGGCACTCCCACACAGCGTCGGCTGCCACGCCACGCCCACGCGATGGCTGCGTTCGTGCGAAAGAGAAAGCAGTGCAACGTAGAGGCCTGTATCTTCTATATATGGGCTGCACGGACTGGGGAGCAGTAAAAGCCCCATTAGGCCCAATTTCGCACCTGACACTCAAAAATGTCATCGGAGCAGCGGCCCAACATGGGATATGGCTCGTTCTTAGCGAATGTAGCGAGAAAGCGCAGGATCGAGAGAAATTGGACGGCTGAAAACACCTAAAACTGAAGATCCAACGGCTGCGAACGCTAATGGTCTGAGATGGCGGGATTAGTGCTCAGTTTTAATGTATCTAAATAAATGTTGGGCTCTTTTATTCGCCTTGGTTTTTATTTGCTGCTTTCTTCCGGGATTTTTCATTGGCTTTTCCCCCCATTTTGGAATTTTCTCATCATGGTTGCTATGTATTGGGAAAACGAAAAATAGGATGACGCATGGAGGCAGCAGCAGCCAAGCTTGTGAGGATGTCCCTGTCGGTCTCTCTGCAAGACAGGTAGGACATTCCCCCGAGCCATACCAGCCACCTCCGCCTCCACCGCTTCAACCGCCTTCCACTGAGAAAATCCTGTGAATGTTTGAAGAAAGAAGGAGCAACGATCTGCTGGAAATATTAAAAAGCGTACAAGTTATGGTTTGGCAGAATGGACACCAGAATGGACATCACTCCAAGCTGTCAGATTTTCAGCGAACCAATCCTCCCAGCTTCAGCCCAGTAATTGATCCATTGGACGCCGACGACTGGCTAAGGACCAATGAGAGGAAGATGGAGATTGCTCGCACTGAAGAAGGAGACAAGGTTCCCTTCGCAACGCATTATCTCAAAGGAGCTTCCGCTATACGGTGGGATAATGCTAAGGAAATATGGCCCGCAGACGAGGAAATTACTTGGACAAAATTCAAGGATCATTTCCGCAAGTATCATATTCCCACCGGGATCATGAAGATCAAGCAGCGCGAATTTCTCGCTCTCACTCAGGGCAGCGCGACCATCAACGAGTATCTAAAAAAATTCAACCATTTGGCTCGCTATTCTCTCCACAATGTTGCCACAGAAGAGCGGAAGATCGACTGGTTTCTTGGAGGTCTGAATCAGCATCTCAGGTGCACTCTCAGCATGTTTGATTTCCCAGACTTCCTGACTCTGGTGAACAAGGCTCTCATCGCAGAAAGGGAACACAAGCTCCTGCACGACAATAAGCTAGCTGCTAATGACCACAAGCACAAATTCGAGCCAAAGAAGGATATGCAACCAGTGCAAAAGGCTCGTACTTGGCAGCAGACTCAGGTGGAGTACAAACCCAATTGGCAGCAGAATGTCAACAAGACTACTACACAAGTCAAAAACATCATGACCAGCCCGGTGTGCGACGATTGTGAGCGCAACAATTCGTGCTTCAGCTGTGGCCAAACCGGACACTACGCTCGCCAGTGTCCCAAGAACGCCAAGCACGTAGCTCCATTTTAGCCGCAAGTCAACTACATGGAGCCGTATTCCGCCCCAGATATGATCCAAGGGAAAATTCATCACATCTCCGCAGACGAAGCCCAAGAGGACCCGGAAGTCGTCATTGATATGTTTCTTGTTAATGACATACCTGCCGTAATTTTATTTGACTCTGGGCTTCCCACTCTTTTATTTTGCGGAGTTTTGCTTCCCAAAACAATTTTCCTTGCTCGATTTTGGGAAAGCACATGCTGGTACAATCCCCGAGATCCCTACTTAGAAGCAATCTCGTCTGTCAAAATTTGGAAATTGACATCAAGGGCGTCAAGTTTCCAACCTCGTTGATAATCATCGACTCCAACAAACTGGATGTTATTCTGGGCATGAATTGGTTAACCCAATATCAAGTCTGCATCAGTTGTGCGACCTGAGAAGTTGTTGGGGAACGTAGCAGAAATCAAAAAAAATCTATGCATCACCAAGATCAATCTATGGAGTTCTCTAGCAACGAGAGGGATAGGAGTGCATCTACATACCCTTGTAGATCGCGAGCGGAAGCGTTCAAGAGAACGGGGATGATGGAGTCGTACTCGCCGTGATCCAAATCATCGATGACCAAGTGCCGAATGGACAGCACCTCCGCGTTCAACAAACGTACGGTTGGGGAAGACATCTCCTCCTTCTTGATCCAGCAAGGGGGAAGGAGAGGTTGATGGAGATCCAGCAGCATGACTTCGTGGTGGTGGATGCAGCGAGGATCTCGGCAGGGCTTCGCCAAGCTCAGCGAGAGGGAGAGGGAGGCGCCAGGGCTTAGGTGCGGCTGCCCTCCCTCCCCCCTCTTTATATAGGGGTCCAGGGGGGCGCCACCCCCCTAGAGATCCATCTCAAGGGGGGGCGGCGGCCAAGGGGGGGACTTGCCCCCCAAGTCAGGTGGGGCGCCCCCCACCACTAGGGTTTCCAACCCTAGGCGCAGGGGGAGGCCCAAGGGGGAGGGGGCGCACCAGCCCACCAGGGGCTGGTTCCCCTCCCACTTCAGCCCACGGGGCCCTCCGGGATAGGTGGCCCCACCCGGTGGACCCCCGGGACCCTTACGGTGGTCCCGGTACAATACCGATTAACCCCGCAACCTTCCCGATGGCCGAAACTGGACTTCCTATATATAAATCTTCACCTCCGGACCATTCCGGAACTCCTCGTGATGTCCGGGATCTCATCCGGTACTCTGAACAACTTTTGGGTTACTGCATACTTATATCTCTACAACCCTAGTGTCACCGAACCTTAAGTGTGTAGACGCTACGGGTTCGGGAGACACGCAGACATGACCGAGACGACTCTCCGGTCAATAACCAACATCGGGATCTGGATACCCATGTTGTCTCCCACATGCTCCTCGATGATCTCATCGGATGAACCATGATGTCGAGGATTCAATCAATCCCGTATACAATTCCCTTTGTCAATCGGTACGTTACTTGCCCGAGATTCGATCGTCAGTATCCCAATAACTCGTTCAATCTCGTTACCGGCAAGTCACTTTAGTCATACCGTAATGCATGATCCCGTGACCAACCACTTGGTCACATTGAGCTCATTATGATGATGCATTACCGAGTGGGCCTAGATATACATCTCCATCATACGGAGTGACAAATCTCAGTCTCGATCTGTGTCAACCCAACAGATACTTTCGGGGATGCCTGTAGTATACCTTTATAGTCACCCAGTTATGTTGTGACGTTTGGCACACCCAAAGCACTCCTACGGCATCCGGGAGTTACACGATCTCATGGTCTAAGGAAATGATACTCCACATTGGAAAAGCTTTAGCAAATGAAGTACACGATCTTGTGCTAGGCTTAGGATTGGGTCTTGTCCATCACATCATTCTCCTAATGATGTGATCCCGTTATCAATGACATCCAATGCCCATAGTCAGGAAACCATGACTATCTGTTGATCAACGAGCTAGTCAACTAGAGGCTCACTAGGGACATGTTGTGGTCTATGTATTCACACATGTATTACAATTTTTGTATAACACAATTATAGCATGAACAATAGACAATTATCATGAACAAGGAAATATAATAATAATCATTTTATTATTGCCTCTAGGGCATATTTCCAACAGTCTCCCACTTGCACTAGAGTCAATAATCTAGTTACATTGTGATGAATCGAACACCCATAGAGTTCTGGTGTTGATCATGTTTTGCTCGTGGAAGAGGTTTAGTCAACGGATCTGCGACATTTAGATCCGTATGTACTTTACAAATCTATGTCTCCATCTTGAACATTTTCACGAATGGAGTTGAGGCGACGCTTGATGTGTCTGGTCTTCTTGTGAAACCTGGGCTCCTTGGCAAGGGCAATAGCTCCAGTGTTGTCACCGAAGAGAGCGATCGGCCCCGACGCATTGGATATGACTCCTAGGTCGGTGATGAACTCCTTCATCTAGATTGCTTCATGCATTGCCTCCGAGGCTGCCATGTACTCCGCTTCACATGTAGATCCCGCCACGACGCTTTCCTTGCAACTGCACCAGCTAATTGCCCCACCATTTAAAATAAACACGTATCCGGTTTGTGACTTGGAGTCATCCAGATCTGTGTCGAAGCTAGCATCGACGTAACCCTTTACGACAAGCTCTTCGTCACCTCCATATATGAGAAACATGTCCTTGGTCCTTTTCAGGTACTTCAGGATATTCTTGACCGCTGTCCAGTGTTCCATGCCGGGATTACTTTGGTACCTTCCTACCAAACTTACGGCAAGGTTTACATCAGGTCTGGTACACAACATGGCGTACATGATAGACCCTATGGTTGAGGCATAGGGGACGACACTCATCTTTTCTCTATCTTCTGCCGTGGTCGGACATTGAGCTGAGCTCAATTTCACACCTTGCAACACAGGCAAGAACCCTTCTTGGACTGATCCGTATTGAACTTCTTCAATATCTTATCAAGGTATGTGCTTTGTGAAAGACCTATGAGGCGTCTCGATCTATCTCTATAGATCTTGATGCCTAATATATAAGCAGCTTCTCCAAGGTCCTTCATTGAAAAACACTTATTCAAATAGGCCTTAATGCTGTCCAAAAGTTCTATATCATTTCCCATCACAAGTATGTCATCCACATATAATATGAGAAATTCTACAGAGCTCCCACTCACTTTCTTGTAAACGCAGGCTTCTCCATAAGTCTGCATAAACCCAAATGCTTTGATCATTTCATCAAAGCGAACGTTCCAACTCCGAGATGCTTGCACTAGCCCATAAATGGAGCGCTGGAGCTTGCATACCTTGTTAGCATTTTGAGGATCGACAAAACCTTCCGGCTGCATCATATACAATTCTTCCTTAAGAAAGCCGTTGAGGAATGCCGTTTTGACGTCCATTTGCCATATCTCATAATCATAGTATGCGGAAATTGCTAACAAGATTCGGACGGACTTTAGCTTCGCTACGGGTGAGAAGGTCTCATCATAGTCAACCCCTTGAACTTGTTGATAACCCTGAGCGACAAGTCGAGCCTTATAGATGGTAACATTACCATCCGCGTCCGTCTTCTTCTTAAAGATCCATTTATTCTCTATCGCTCGCCGATCATCCGGCAAGTCTGTCAAAGTCCATACTTTGTTTTCATACATGGATCCTATCTCGGATTGCATGGCTTCAAGCCATTTGTTGGAATCTGGGCCCGCCATTGCTTCTTCATAGTTCGAAGGTTCACCGTTGTCTAACAACATGATTTCCAGGACAGGGTTGCCGTACCACTCTGGTGCGGAACGTGTCCTTGTGGACCTACAAAGTTCAGTAGCAACTTGATCTGAAGTTTCATGATCATCATCATTAACCTCCTCTCTAGTCGGTGGAGGCACCACAGAAACATTTTCTTGAGCTGCGCTACTCTCCGGTTCAAGAGGCAATACTTCATCAAGTTCCACTTTCCTCCCACTTACTTCTTTCGAGAGAAACTCTTTCTGCAGAAAGGACCCTTCTTGGCAACAAAGATCTTGCCTTCGGATCTGAGGTAGAAGGTATACCCAATGGTTTCCTTAGGGTATCCTATGAAGACGCATTTTTCCGACTTGGGTTCGAGCTTTTGAGGTTGAAGTTTCTTGACATAAGCATCGCATCCCCAAACTTTTAGAAACGACAGCTTAGGTTTCTTCCCAAACCGTAATTCATACGGTGTCGTCTCAACGGATTTAGACGGTGCCCTATTTAAAGTGAATGTAGCTGTCTCTAGAGCGTATCCCCAAAATGATAGCGGTAAATCAGTGAGTGACATCATAGATCGCACCATATCCAATAGAGTGTGATTACGATGTTCGGACACACCGTTACACTGAGGTGTTCCAGGCAGCGTGAGTTGTGAAACGATTCCACATTTACTTAAGTGCGTACCAAATTCGTGACTTCAATATTCTCCCCCACGATCTGATCATAAGAACTTGATTTTTCTGTCACGTTGATTCTCAACCTCACTCTGAAATTCCTTGAACTTTTCAAAGGTCTCAGACTTGTGTTTCATTAAGTAGACATACCCATATCTACTCGAGTCATCAGTGAGAGTGAGAACATAACAATAGCCACCTCGAGCCTCAACACTCATTGGACCGCACACATCAGTATGTATGATTTCCAATAAGTTGGTTGCTCGCTCCATTGTTCCGGAGAACGGAGTCTTGGTCATCTTCCCCATGAGGCATGGTTCGCACGTGTCAAATGATTCGAAATCAAGAGACTCCAAAAGTCCATCTGTATGGAGCTTCTTCATGCGTTTGACACCTATGTGACCTAGGCGGCAGTGCCACAAGTATGTGGGACTATCATTATCAACCTTACATCTTTTGGTATTCACACTATGAATATGTGTAACATTACGTTCGAGATTCATTAAGAATAAACCATTCACCAGCGGGGCATGACCATAAAACATATCTCTCATATAAATAGAACAACCATTATTCTCGGATTTAAATGAGTAGCCATCTCGCATTAAATGAGATCCAGATACAATGTTCATGCTCAAAGCTGGCACTAAATAACAATTATTGAGGTTTAAAGCTAATCCCGTAGGTAAATGTAGAGGTAGCGTGCCGACGGCGATCACATCGACCGTGGAACCATTCCCGGCGCGCATCGTCACCTCGTCCTTCGCCAGTCTTCGTTTATTCCGCGGCTCCTGTTTTGAGTTACAAATATGAGCAACCGCACCAGTATCAAATACCCAGGAGCTACTACAAGTACTGGTAATGTACACATCAATTACATGTATATCACATATACCTTTAGTGTTGCCGGCCTTCTTGTCCGCTAAGTATTTGGGGCAGTTCCGCTTCCAGTGTCCCTTTCCCTTGCAATAAAAGCACTCAGTTTCAGGCTTGGGTCCATTCTTTGGCTTCTTCCCGGCAACTGGCTTACTGGGCGCGGCAACTCCCTTTCCGTCCTTCTTCTTACCCTTGCCTTTCTTGAACTTAGTGGTTTTATTCACCATCAACACTTGATGTTCCTTTTTGATCTCCACCTCCGCTGATTTCAGCATTGAATATACCTCAGGAATGGTCTTTTCCATCCCCTGCATATTGAAGTTCATCACAAAGCTCTTATATCTTGGTGGGAGCGACTGAAGGATTCTGTCAACGACCGCGTCATCCGAGAGATTAACTCCCAGCTGAGTCAAGCAGTTGTGCAACCCAGACATTTTGAGTATGTGCTCACTGACAGAACTATTTTCCTCCATCTTACAACTGTAGAACTTGTCGGAGACTTCATATCTCTCGACCCGGGCATGAGCTTGGAAAACCATTTTCAGCTCTTCGAACATCTCATATGCTCCATGTTGCTCAAAACACTTTTGGAGCCCTGGTTCTAGGCTGTAAAGCATGCCGCACTGAACGAGGGAGTAATCATCAGCACGCTGCTGCCAAGCGTTCATAACGTCTTGGTTCTCTGGGATGGGTGCTTCACCTAGCGGTGCTTCTAGGACATATTGTTTCCATGCAGCTATGAGGATGATCCTTAGGTTCCGGACCCAGTCCGTATAGTTGCTGCCATCATCTTTCGGCTTGGTTTTCTCTAGGAATGCATTGAAGTTGAGGTTGACATTAGCGTGGGCCATTTGATCTACAAGACATATTACAAAGTTTATTTAGACTAAGTTCATGATAATTAAGTTCATCTAATCAAATTATTTAATGAACTCCCACTCAGATTAGACATCCCTCTCGTCATCTAAGTGATACATGATCCGACTCAACTAGACTGTGTCCGATCATCACGTGAGACGGACTAGTCATCATCGGTGAACATCTCCATGTTGATTGTATATTCCATACGACTCATGTTCGACCTTTCGGTCTCTTGTGTTCCGAGGCCATGTCTGTACATGCTAGGCTCGTCAAGTCAACCTAAGTGTTTTTGCATGTGTAAATCTGGCTTACACCCATTGTATGTGAACGTTAGAATCTATCACACCCGATCATCACGTGGTGCTTCGAGATAATGAACTTTCACAACGGCGCACAGTTAGGGGGAACACTTTCTTGAAATTATTGTGAGGGATCATCTTATTTACTACTATCGTTCTAAGCAAATAAGAAGCATAAACATGATAAACATCACATGCAATCAAATATTGACATGATATGGCCAATATCATATTGCTCCTTTGATTTCCATCTTCGGGGCGCCATGATCATCTTCGTCACTGGCATGACACCATGATCTCCATCATCATGATCTCCATCATCGTGTCTCCATGAAGTTGTTCGCCAACTATTACTTCTACTACCATGACTAACGGTTTAGCAAAGAAGTAAAGTAATTACATGGCGTTATTCAATGACACGCAGGTCATACAATAAATAAGGACAACTCCTATGGCTCCAGCCGGTTGTCATACTCATCGACATGCAAGTCGTGATTCCTATTACAAGAACATGATCAATCTCATACATCACATATATCATTCTTCACATCTTTTGGCCATATCACATCATACGGCACATGCTGCAAAAACAAGTTACACGTCCTCTAATTTTTGTTGCATGTTTTTACGTGGCTGCATTAGGGTTCTAGCAAGAACGTTTCTTACCTACGTCAAAACCATAACGTGATATGCCAATTTCTATTTACCCTTCATAAGGACCCTTTTCATCGAATCCGATCCGACTAAAGTGGGAGAGACAGACACCCGCTAGCCACCTTATGCAGCTAGTGCATGTCAGTCGGTGGAACTTGTCTCACGTAAGTGTACGTGTAAGGTCGGTCCGGGCCACTTCATCCCACAATGCCGCCGAATCAAGATAAGACTAGTAACGTCAAGAACAATTGACAATATCGACGCCCACAACTGCTTTATGTTCTACTCGTGCATAGAAACTACGCATAGACCTAGCTCATGATGCCACTGTTGGGGAACGTAGCAGAAATCAAAAAAATTCTACGCGTCACCAAGATCAATATATGGAGTTCTCTAGCAACGAGAGGGATAGGAGTGCATCTACATACCCTTGTAGATCGCGAGTGGAAGCGTTCAAGAGAACAGGGATGATGGAGTCATACTCGTCGTGATCCAAATTACCGATGACCAAGTGCCGAACGGACAGCACCTCCGCGTTCAACACACGTATGGTTGGCGAAGACGTTTCCTCCTTCTTGATCCAGCAAGGGGGAAGGAGAGGTTAATGGAGATCCAGCAGCACGACGGCGTGGTGGTGGATGCAGCGAGGATCTCGGCAGGGCTTCGCCAAGCTCAGCGAGAGGGACAGGTGTTGTGGGAGGGAGAGGGAGGCGCCAGGGCTCAGGTGCGGCTGCCCTCCCTCCCCCTCTTTATATAGGGGTCTAGGGGGGGCACCGGCCCCCTAGAGATCCATCTCATGGGGGAGCAGCGGCCAAGGGGGGGACTTTCCCCCCACCCCTAGGGTTTCCAACCCTAGGCGCAGGGGGAGGCCCAAGGGGGGCGCACTAGCCCACCAGGGGCTGGTTCCCCTCCCACTTCAGCCCATGGGGCCCTCCGGGATAGGTGGCCCCACCCGGTGGACCCCCGGGACCCTTACGGTGGTCCCGGTACAAAACCGATTAACCCCGCAACCTTCCCGATGGCCGAACCTGGACTTCCTATATATAAATCTTCACCTCCGGACCATTCCGGAACTCCTCGTGACGTCCGGGATCCCATCCGGGACTCCGAACAACTTTCGGGTTACTACATACTTATATCTCTACAACCCTAGCGTCACCGAACCTTAAGTGTGTAGACCCTACAGGTTCGGGAGACACGCAGACATGACCGAGACGACTCTCTGGTCAATAACCAACAGCGGGATCTGGATACCCATGTTGGCTCCCACATGCTCCTCGATGATCTCATCGGATGAACCACGATGTCGAGGATTCAATCAATCCCGTATACAATTCCCTTTGTCAATCGGTACGTTACTTGCCCGAGATTCGATCGTCAGTATCCCAATAACTCGTTCAATCTCGTTACCGGCAAGTCACTTTAGTCATACCGTAATGCATGATCCCGTGACCAACCACTTGGTCACATTGAGCTCATTATGATGATGCATTACCGAGTGGGCCTAGATATACATCTCCATCATACGGAGTGACAAATCCCAGTCTCGATCCGTGTCAACCCAACAGATACTTTCGGGGATGCCTGTAGTATACCTTTATAGTCACCCAGTTACGTTGTGACGTTTGGCACACCCAAAGCACTCCTACGGCATCCGGGAGTTACACGATCTCATGTTATAAGGAAATGATACTCAACATTGGAAAAGCTTTAGCAAACGAAGTAGACGATCTTGTGCTAGGCTTATGATTGGGTCTTGTCCATCACATCATTCTCCTAATGATGTGATCCCGTTATCAATGACATCCAATGCCCATAGTCAGGAAACCATGACTATCTGTTGATCAACGAGCTAGTCAACTAGAGGCTCACTAGGGACATGTTGTGGTCTATGTATTCACACATGTATTACGATTTCCGTATAACATAATTATAGCATGAACGATAGACAATTATCATGAACAAGGAAATATAATAATAATCATTTTATTATTGCCTCTAGGGCATATTTCCAACAGAAGTTACCCTAAAAAATATGGAAGGTCGCACTACAATTTTTTATGCCTGCAAGCGCATCCCCATGAAAGATATGGTTTTCACAGCCGTGGCAGAAGAGGTGGAATTAATACCAATGGTCAGTGAGTATCCAGACGTATTTCCTGAAGAATTACCCGGCATGCCACCAGACCGAGAATTGGAGTTTGCTATTGACCTGGTGCCTGGAACCACTCCGATACATAAGAAATATTATCGGATGCCTTCCTCAGAATTGGTGGAATTGAAGAAACAACTGGATGAGATGCTGTAGAAAGGATACATTCGCCCAAGCTCTTCACCATGGGGATCACCATCAATCTCCGTGGACAAAAAGGATGGCAGTCTACGAATGTGCGTAGACTACCGATAGCTGAATGATGTCACCATTAAAAACAAGTATCCACTGCCAAGGATTGACGATCTGTTTGATCAACTTAGCGGGGCCCAAGTATTCTCCAAAATTGATTTGAGGACTGGGTATCATCAACTCAAGATAAAGAAGGAAGATATTCCTAAGACCGCATTCACCACTCGGTACGGTCTTTATGAATACACCGTTATGTCCTTCGGCCTCACCAACGCCCCTGCATTCTTTATGCATATGATGAACAAGGTGTTTATGGACTTCTTGGAAAAATTTGTGGTGGTTTTCATTGATGACATCCTCATTTACTCCAAGAGCAAGGACGAACACAAGGAGCATCTTCGAGCAGTTCTACAAAGACTTCACGACCATCAACTTTATGCCAAATTCAGCAAATGTGAGTTTTGGCTCCAACAAGTGGGATTCCTCGGGCATATCCTCTCGGCGGAAGGAATCTCAGTGGACCCAAGCAAGGTAAAGGATGTACTTGATTGGTCTGCACCCACCACAGTCTCGGAAATCCAGAGTTTCCTTGGACTAGCCAGATATTATCGCCGTTTTATCGAAGGATTTTCCAAGATCACCAAGCCTATGACTGAGCTTCTCAAGAAGGATAAGAAGTTCGTATGGACTGAGGACTGCGAATGGAGCTTCAAGGAGTTAAAAACCAGGCTGGCGTCGGCACCCGTATTAACTATTCCAGACATCTACCGCAGTTTTGATGTCTACTGCGACGCATCCAGAAAAGGACTGGGGTGTGTACTCATGCAAGATGGCAAAGTGGTGGCCTATGCATCTCGACAACTGCGGCAACATGAAGGAAGCTATCCCACTCATGATTTGGAATTGGCCGTGGTGGTGCATGCTTTGAAAATCTGGAGACATTACCTGATTGGGAAGAAGTGCCAAATATTCACCGAACATAAGAGTCTCAAGTATATATTCACCCAGCCTGATTTGAACCTTCGACAGCGAAGATGGCTTGAATTGGTTAAGGACTACGACCTCGGGATAAATTATCACCTATGCAAAGCTAATGTGGTGGCTGACGCCCTCAGCCGCAAGCCAGCCAACCTTAATGCCCTAATGGATTCCTTACCTGCGGAGCTTTATGAAGAAATCATGCAGCTAAATTTGGTGATCACCGATGCCCGTATTACCAATATATTGGAAGTTGCCCCTACTCTCGAAGAAGAAATCCGTAGTGCTCAGGCGGATGACACGGTGCTACAAATATATGTTCAGAAGATGCACCAAGGGCAGGCATCGGATTTCTCTATGGATCAACAAGGTTCATTACGGTTCCGAGGAAGACTTTGTGTATCAAACCAAGAAGGTCTCATGAAGAAGATATTGGCTGAAGCGCATGAAGTGCCATACTCAATACACCCCGGTGGTACCAAAATGTATGAGGATCTTTGTCAGGTATTTTGGTGGGATGGAATGAAGAAAGACATCGCATACTTTGTGGCATGTTGCGACATATGCAACAAGGTAAAGGCAGAACACCAAAAACCCGCCAGACTCCTCCAACCTCTACCGGTATCCCAATGGAAATGGGACGATATCTGCATGGACTTTATCACCGGACTACCAAGGTCTCATCGAGGAAACGACGCAATATGGGTCATAGTAGACACCTTAACAAAGGTGGCCCACTCCCTTCCTATCCGGACCACATATCGTGCAAATCAACTCGCACAGCTGTATGTGTCAAGAATTGCCAGTCTGCATGGAGTACCCAAGACTATCACCTCCGACCGGGGATTTCTCTTCACCTCCGCATTTTGGTCCCGACTACATCAAGCCCTGGGGACCGCTTTGAAAAACAACACAGCCTATCATCCTCAGATAGATGGACAAACCGAGCGAGTAAATCAAATACTCGAGGATATGCTCCGGGCATGTACATTGGCCCAAGGAACCAAGTGGGAAGATTGTCTGCCCTACGCCGAGTTTTCCTACAACAACAGTTTCCAAGCCAGCTTAAAGATGTCACCCTATGAAGCCCTGTATGGCCGGAAATGCCGCACCCCATTGAATTGGTCCCAAACCGGAGACAGCCGTATTTTTGGGACTCATTTAATGCTCAAATAAGAGAAGCATGTCAAGGAAATCTGAGACAGACTGCAAATGGCCAAATCCCGACAGAAGAGCTACTATGATGCCAAACATCTCCAGATCAGCTTCGAACCCGGAGAACACGTATATCTCCGAGTCACCCCTATGAAAGGAGTCGAGAGGTTTCAGACCCGAGGAAAATTGGCACCCAGATATATCGGTCCATTCCCCGTCATGGCCAGAGTCATAACTGTCGCATAACAGTTGGAATTGCCACAAGAACTGTCAGAAGTACACAACGTGTTTCACATATCACAGCTAAGAAGATGTATCTCGCCACCGGAGAAAAGGACTAATATGGCAGAGGTAGAATTGGCTAAGTATTTGACTTATGAGGAAAAGCCAATTAGAATATTGGATCAGACAGAAAGGGTCACTCACAGCAAAAAGATACGGTTTTACAAGGTTCAGTGGGAACATCACACCGAAGAAGAAGCAACCTGGGAAAGAGAGGAATTTTTAAGGACTGCATACCCAAAATGGTTTTCCCAAGAAACCAAATCTCAAGGACGAGATTCATCCTAAGTGGGGAAGGTTTGTGACAGCCTGGATTTTGCTTTCTCTCTTTTTCCGGACTTGCCTTCTCTCTTTTTCCGGACTTGGTTTTCACCGTGGTTTTTGCCCTGATTTGATTTGGGTTTTGAATCATTTCAAATGGACTTGTCACTTGGCATATCCTTGACTTTCACCCAAGTGACCTAACTACCTTATTCTTCCCACAAATTCCCAAAATAATCAAATGAATATTTTTCCTAAAAGAAAAATATTCATTTTCCCCTCTGAAACTCACTTCAGAAACTTGTGCTCCAAAGCAACCTCAATTTTTCTTGCTCAGAAAAACCTAAGATAAATCATGAATATTCTTAGAACCCTAGCACACCTTCTCATGCAAAAATATTGCACCATTTGTTGGAATATTTTTGCTGTAGAAAATCATTTCTCTTTTGACCTAAATCCCAGTTTGTACAGCAAGTACATTTTTCCTTGAGATTTTAGCCTTGATCTTTCTTGAGCTTAAACACCCTCCTAAGAAACCCAATACCCCAGGAGATCAACCCTAATGGCCTTCTAGAAGGTGGCCAAACTTGGCGACCAAGTTTCTGGTCAGAAACTTGCCAGCTTAGTTGAGTCCAATCTGGTCGGCCTCGGCATGAGCCATCACCTCTCCTAGAAGTAACTGCACGGTCGAGCGCGTAGACAAGGTTTGGCCGCTCCTCGAAGTTATTTTGACCATGCCAGCTTGGCGACCACGCGAGGACACGGCGTCTGTTTCGCGCGTGCTCGTTCCAGCGCTCGCCGCCGACTGCCGCACCACGCCACAAGCCTCGACCCATCACCCTTGAACGCTCCTTGGCGCTCGCTGACGCCGGAGCCGCCGCAGCAAGCACGGGCGTGTCGCGTCCAAAACGCCATAGTGCGCGCGTGCGCTTGTCCTCATCCCCAACCGCCTCCTGTGCTCGTCCGCGGGCGTGGGCAAGCTCCTGCGTTGATGCTGATCCCTTGCCCCCTCACGTTGGAGCTTCTCGTCGACGTTCGCCGCGTGTCCAGAGTGCTCTGGTTTTCGAGCCAAGCACCACTCCACCCAACCTCCACGAACACGTAGACGAGAAGAAGCTCGGTCGGGCAGGCCTCTGGCCGTCGCCCCGACAAGAGGACTCCGGTGATCCCCGCAGGCCAGCCGCCGCTCTCCGGTGCCACCCGAGCTCAAGCAACTGCTTGGGTGGGGCATTGGTGGTCTGTTGGTGCTTCCTGGACACCGCCAAGCCCTCGGAGCCGCCCCTAGCCGTCGTCTTCCACCTCTCTGGCGAACTCCGTCCGCCACCGAAGCTTGCGAGCTCGAGCGCGAGATAGTCCGTCCACCTCTCGCCAAGCCACGGGTACGGGCAGGTGCGCCTCGAGCCCCGCTTCAATCCTATCCCTCTAGCCTAGCCCCCAACCCCCTCGTCGCCGGCGTGAGCTCCGGCGAAGCCCCCCCCTCTAATCTCGATCCCCCCCTCTCTCTCCTGACGGGCGGGGCCCAGTGTTAGCCTCACCACTCGCGCCCGAAGTGGTACGAGTGGAGGCGCACTCCCGTTTTACGCCTTCGACGTCACCCCCTGGTTTCTGTTTAATTCAAATTTAATTCAGAAATTTGACCAGCCACAGTTTCTAAACCATAAGTTCAAATGAATTGATTCTTTTTGCATTGTCTTTGTTACATAAAGCTCTAGCAGCACACCAAAGGGTGGATTTTTCTCTGCTGCCTAGATTTTTTGGTGATTTTCAGAATGTGTTTTGACATTTATTTTTGTGGTTATAAATTCTTTTTCAGAAGGAGAAGCTTGTCTTGAAGCAAACCAAGAGGGGTTTGATCCTCCTCTTCACTAAGGCAAGCCACACCAGCATTTGGATGGCGTTATTTCAATATCTATGATTTTCTACTTGAATATGAGTTCTTATTTCCATTAAAATTTGATAAATATTTTTTGGTAAATTACTAGTTACTTTATTCTGCTAGTTGTGCTTGTTTTAGTTACTGGTTGAATGCATGAACTTGTTTGATTAAGTAGAGCAAGATTTTGCAGTATGCATATTGCTATGGAAATTAATGGTAGTAATTTTTACTAAGTGATATTTTCATTTAAATAAAGAACTAATAAAAATATTGCTTGATGATAAAAATGAGTTATAACCAGAGAGTTTTGATCTTTAGTATTGCAAGATAATTATGTGGTTAAGTTTGATCCATGAATATGAGTTGTTTGCTTTGCATGACGAGTAGTTGCATGAAGATTTTTATATCATGATATCGATAAAAAGTTTTTACCAAAGTTAAATTGGATTAAGTTCAACCTGAATATGATGTTGATCACATCATGGTGCCACTGAATCGGGTTTTAATTCAGTGCAACCACATTTACCTAATGGGAAGGTCTTGATTCAGCCCTTTGTTGTGGCTCTCACCGGTGCCTCCCGCGAGGGAAGGTTATGGGCGTGCATACCCTGGCCCAGTAGGCAGACATAACCTTGTGTGCTCGTTTTTGTTTTTATCGTACCTTATCCCCGTTTTGGACCATTTTGCCACGATGGTGGCCATTGGTGTCTTTGGTAGACACGGGGCCACCCAAGACCTAGCCCTGAGAGGGAGATGGTCGGAGTGGCCGGGGAGAGTGCATGACAAAGGGAGGGTTTCGTCGGAATACTTTGGTCCACCCGAATGGGAGTGCAAGGCCAGGTATTCCGTAGTGTGGGTAAAGTGCGCTACCTCTGCAGAGTGTATTTAATCTATCGATAGCCGCGCCCTCGATTATGGGCAAGACTCGGGAGTAAGTCATACCATGGATCAAATTTTATAATAATTTGTGTAAACTAAGCGATTGTTGTGGTGCGTTGTTTTGTGATGAACACTCGAGGTGTTCATGAGTAATTGCTTTCAGGTGTGACCCCGGTGTGGTCACCGTTTGGTTACGAGGTAACCGTCTGGTAAGCGAGTCTGTGTGACTCGATGTTCGTTTTGTTTGCATTGCTTCCATAGTATTTCTTGCATTGAATTAATCGGATTAATTATCATGATATTGTCTGTCATCATGCTTATGTTTGTTGTGAGCTTGCAAGTACATTCAATGTACTGACCTGGCGTGTTATGCCAGCTTTTAGGTAAGTCGATTCACATCGGAGCGCATCTCGTGTCTAGGTCGTGTCCATGTCGGTGTCCCTATGCTATGGAGTTTCACTTCGTTGTTCTTCTGCTGCCGTGTAGTTCATGTGATCGAGGCCCCAGCCATGTTCATTAAATAATATACATACTATCCAGCAGCCCTGTGTGTGCCGCTTGGCCTCGTATCTCGATGTAATATCAGACCTATGTATTCCGCTAGTATCAATAAAGCAGTTGTTTCCGTACCATGTTGTTGTGTATTGCCAGAGGACTCGATCTTTGGGCTGACAATGCAGGGTAAACTAGTTGCTCTAAGCCAGGGTGCCACATCGGATGACTCTAAGTCACAAGCCGGATACGTATTTATATTGAATGGTGGAACTGTGAGTTGGTGCAGTTCCAAGCAGAGCATCGTGGCGGGATCTACGTGTGAAGCGAAGTACATAGCTGCTTCGGAAGCAGCAAATGAAGGAGTCTGGATGAAGGAGTTCATATCTGATCTAGGTGTAATACCTGGTGCATCGGGTCCAATGAAAATCTTTTGTGACAATACTGGTGCAATTGCCTTGGTGAAGGAATCCAGATTTCACAAGAGAACCAAACACATCAAGAGACGCTTCAATTCCATCCGCGATCAAGTCAAGGAGGGAGACATAGAAATTTGCAGGATACATACGGATCTGAATGTTGCAGACCCGTTGACTAAGCCTCTCTCACAAGCAAAACTTGATCAGCACCAAGACTCCATGGGTGTTAGAATCATTACTATGTCATCTAGATTATTAACTATAGTGCAAGTGGGAGAGTGAAGGAAATATGCCCTAGAGGCAATACTAAAGTTGTTATTTATATTTCCTTATATCATGATAAAGTTTATTATTCATGCTAGAATTGTATTAACCGGAAACTTGGTACATGTGTGAATACATAGACAAACAGAGCGTCCCTAGTATGCCTCTACTTGACTAGCTCGTTAATCAAAGATGGTTAAGTTTCCTAACCATAGACATGTGTTGCCATTTGATGAACGGGATCACATCATTAGAGAAAGATGTGATGGACAAGACCCATCCGTTAGCTTAGCATAATGATCGTTTAGTTTTATTGCTATTGCTTCTTCATGACTTATACATGTTCCTCTGACTATGAGATTATGAAACTCCCGAATACCGGAGGAACACCTTGTGTGCTATCAAACGTCACAACATAACTGGGTGATTATAAAGATGCTCTATAGGTGTCTCTGATGGTGTTTGTTGAGTTGGCATAGATCGAGACTAGGATTTGTCACTCCAAGTATCGGAGAGGTATCCATGGGTCCTCTCGGTAATGCACGTCATTATAAGCCTTGCAAGCAATGTGACTAATGAGTTAGTTACGGGATGATTCATTATAGAACGAGTAAAGAGACTTGCCAGTAACGAGATTGAACTAGGTATGAGGATACCGACGATCGAATCTCGGGGAAGTAACATACCGATGACAAAGGGAACAACGTATGTTGTTATGTGGTTTGACCGATAAATATCTTCGTAGAATATGTAGGAACCAATATGAGCATCCAGGCTCCACTATTGGTTATTTACCGGATATGTGTCTCGGTCATGTCTACACAGTTCTCGAATCTGTAGGGTCCGCACGCTTAATGTTCGATGATGATTTGTATTATGAGTTATGTGATTTGATGACCGAAGTTTGTTCGGAGTCCCGGATGAGATCACGGACATGATGAGTAGTCTCGAAATGGTTGAGAGGTAAAGATTCATATATTGGAAGGTTGCATTTGGACATCGGAATGGTTCCGAGTGGTTTGGGCATTTTTCCGGAGTACCGGAAGGTTACCGAAACCCCCTGGGAGAAGTATTGGGCCTATTGGGCCTCATTGGAGGAGAGGAGAAAGGCCACGTGAGAGGGGCGCCCCCCTTACCCAAACCGAATTGGACTAGGGGAGGGGGCTGGGCCCCCTCTTTCCTTCTCCCTCTCTCTCCCTTCCCCTTTTCCCTCTCCGGTGGAAGGAAGGAGGGGGGCGAATCCTACTTGGACTAGGAGTCCAAGTAGGACTCCCCCCTTATGGCGCACCCCTTAGGCCGGCCACCTCCTCCCCCCCCCTTTATATATGGAGGCGGGTGGCACCCCAAAGGCACAACAGACATCTGTTAGCCGTGTGCGGTGCCCCATCCACAGTTTACCACCTCGGTCATATCGTCATAGTGCTTAGGAGAAGCCATGCGCCGGTAGCTTCATCATCACCGCCGCCACACCGTCGTGCTGACGGAACTCTCCCTCGCCCTCAACTAGATCAAGAGCTCGAGGGACATCATCGTGCTAAACGTGTGCTGAACACAGAGGTGCCGTACGTTTGGTGCTAGGATCGGTTGGATCGTGAAGACGTTTGACTACATCAACCGCGTTACTAAATGCTTCCGCTTTCGGTCTACGAGGGTACGTGGACACACTCTCCCCATCTCGTTGCTCTAGATAGATCTTGCATGATCGTAGGAATTTTTTTGAAATACTGTGTTCCCCAACAGATTGATATATTGGAATAGCCGTGTCCACGGTAACAGGACGACCCGGAGTTGTACTTCGACCTTATGAAAACTAGAACCGGATACTTAATAAAACACACCCTTTCAAGTGCTAGATACAACCCGGTGATCGCTCTCTCATAGGGCGACGAGGAGAGGATCGCCGTGTAGGATTATGCTATGGGATGATTTTTGATGAACTTACCAGCTACTCTCTTCTACATGCTTCAAGATGGAGGCTGCCAGAAGCATAGTCTTCGATAGGACTAGCTATCCCCCTCTTATTCTAGCATTCTGCAGTTTGGTCCACATATACTATCCATTTCATTGATACTGATGCATATGTAGTGTAGATCTTTTCTTGCGAGTACTTTAAATGAGTACTCACAGTTGCTTTTCTTCCCCCTTTTCCCCTATACCCTTATGTCGCAACCAGATGCTGGAGCCCAGGAGCCAGACGCCACCGTCGACGATGACTCCTACTACACTAAGGGTGCCTACTACTACGTGCAGTCCGCTGACGACGAGGAGTATTTAGGAGGATACCAGGCAGAAGGCATGGGCCTCTTCGATCTGTATCTCAGTTTGTGCTAGCCATCTTATGTCACCTTGTTTAACTTATGTCTGTACTCAGATATTGTTGCTTTCGTTGACTCGTTTATGTTTGAGAACTTGTATTTGAGCCCTCGAGGCCCTTGGCTTGTAATGTGATGCTTGTATGATTTATTTGTGTTTAGAGTTGTGTTGTGATATCTTCCCGTGAGTCCCTGATCCTGATCATACGCGTTTGTGTGTATGGTTAGTGTACGATTCAATCGGGGGCATCACACATACCCCGCTTAAGTGTCCACCAGCTTCACCGTCCCGGTCAGTCGTGCTACACACTCGCACACACTCTACAATCTCGCTTTCTCGCAGTTTGTATACGTACCACAGCCATGTCGAGCGACAGCGAGGGCGATAGTTTCACCAGCAGACTGGCGCTCGATAATAGGTTAACATCGGAATCATCCCACTCGTGTTCCATGAGTCTGGCGTCAACTCCAGACCTCGATTTTATCTGGATCATGGAAGCGACGCCGCCTCCCAAGTCGTCAGACGACAACCAAATGGATGAGGGGCTGTCGGAGGACGAAGAAGAGGACGACGTTCATGATGAGGAGGAATGGTCGAACAAGGAGGAGGAGGACGACGACATCAATGACGACGATGACGGCGGGGGCGATGAAAAGCCAACGATCAGTGGCAAGAAGCATCCTCGCCAAGACGATGTCGCAGGGCCATCCAATAATAACAACAACAACAAGGACTAAATTAAGCAGACTGTATATATCCATGTTCCCGTTCGCTCATATTATTTCGTTATCTTTGTTTCCCCTGTCAATCTCATCGCAGACGGTTAGCAATACGTATACCACAGAGATATTTTATATTATCATCCACATGTTGGTTTCTTGAATTGTGTGCCCTGTTGAGCACACAACTCACACACAAAAATCGTATGCGTTGTCTATAATGATCGCACACAATTATGATTACTGACCTATTTGCCGGGTATCACACACATCTTGTTATGCCGAATCGTTTGTGTTCAACTCTATCATCGCAAATTGTTCATCTGAGTGAACATTATGCCATATATCACACACACCTTAATATGGCTGCCCGTTTCTGTAGTTCTGGCTCATCGCAAACAGTTCGTATGGATCAACTGTATGCCACTCATCGCACACACAACCATAATTCCAATCGTGTTTGATGTCTCCGCCATCGCAAACATTTTGCATCTCTTTTGACGGGTTTTTTACATCACCTTTTATGATTAATGCATTGCACACAGTTTCGTCAAAGGGTCTCTAATTTTAGTGTCGCATTAGCAGTACTATAGTTTTGTTAGGGCTTGATCCCTAGTGTCCACTATGTTCTGAGATTGATGTTGCTATGACTTTGCTATGCTTAATGCTTGTCACTAGGGCCCGAGTGCCATGATTTCAGATCTGAACCCTTTATGTTTTCATGTATATTTGTGTTCTTGATCCTATCTTGCAAGTTGTACGCACCTATTACATGTTATGATCCGCATACCCCAAAGTGACAGAAATTGGGATTATTTCCGGTGATTACCATAGTTTGAGGAGTTCATGTATTCACTATGTGATAATGCTTTGTTCTTGTTCTTTATTAAAAGGAGGTCTTAATATCCATTAGTTTCATTATGGAGCCCGCTGCCACGGGAGGGTAGGACAAAAGATGCCATGCAAGTTCTTATCGCAAGCACGTATGACTATATACGGAATACATGCGTACATTACATTGATGAATTGGAGCTAGTTTTGTGTCGCCCTAGGTTATAACTGTTACATGATGAATAATATCCAACATAATTATCGCATATTGATCTTGCTAAGTTACTATCTTTGTTGTTGCTGCTGCTACAATCACTATTAAACTGCTATTGCTACTGCTATCGTTGCTATTGCTATTGCTATTACTACCACTGTTATCAAATTATCATACTATTGTGCTACTTTTCACTTTGTTGCAGATATTTAGTCTCCAAGTTTGGTTGAATTGACAACTCAACTGCTAATACTTGCAAATATTCTTTGGCTCCACTTGTGTCGGATCAATAGAATTGGGTTGAATACTCTACCCTCGGAAACTGTTGTGATCCCCTATACTTGTGGGTTATCAAGACCTTTTTTTGGTGCCGTTGTTGGGAGCATAGCTATGTTTGCTGAGTCACTTGGAATTTATATCTATTGATCACTATGAAGAATCTGAAGGTGATAGAACCAAGATCGTTCCCTCTAAGACGAGGGATGGTAAGGAACTATCATCTAGCTCTGCACTTGATTCACCTTCTGTTTTGAGTAGGCTTGCGACACCACCACCTACTATTAATTCTGATATGTCGCAAGTAATTGATGATGCTACTTCTGCCATGAATGATGCTTATGATGATGCTAGTACTTCGCTTGATAATACTATGCCACTAGGTGAATTTCTTGATGAACAACTTGCTAAAGCTAAAGAATTTGACAATGCTAAAATTTATGATACACCTATTATACCTAGCTCTCCTATAATTGAAATGCCTAAGGTACCCGAGGGTTATGTTATGGATGGAGAGATAGCTAGGGAATTTCTTGCTTGTAATGATAGGGAAGATGTTAAGAAACTATTATGTAAGCTGAAAGAAAAATCTTTGAATGCAGGAATGAAATATGATCCTAAGTTTTCCACTTCTCCTATCTTTGTTACCGATAAGGATTATGAATTCTCTGTCAATCCTGAGTTAATTACTTTGGTTGAATCTGATCCTTTTCATGGTTATGAAACTAAAACTATCATGGCACACCTTAACAATTAAATGATATAGTGCTACCTCTTGAGCATGCGTTGGTTTTCCCTTGAAGAGGAAAGGGTGATGTAGCAAAGTAGCATAAGTATTTCCCTCAGTTTTTGAGAACCAAGGTATCAGTCCAGTAGGAGACTACACGCAAATCCCTAGTACCTGCACAAACAATTAAGAACCTTGCAACCAACGCGATAAAGGGGTTGCCAATCCCTTCACGGCCACTTGCAAAAGTGAGATCTGATAAAGATAATAAGATAATTATTTTTGGTATTTTAGTTGTATAGATTGAAAAGTAAAGATTGCAAAATAAACTACGATAAAATAGCTAGTTGACGGGAGATTAATATGATGGAAAATAGGCCCGGGGGCCATAGGTTTCACTAGTGGCTTCTTTCAAGATAGCATATTTTATGGTGGGTGAACAAATTACCGCCAAGCAATTGATTGAAAAGCGCATAGTTATGAGAATTTCTAGGCATGATCATGTATATAGGCATCACGTCGGTGACAAGTAGACCGAAATGATTCTGCATCTACTACTATTACTCCACACATCGACCGCTATCGAGCATGCATCTAGAGTATTAAGTTCATAAGAACAGAGTAACGCATTAAGCAAGATGATATGCTGTAGAGGATAAACTCAAGCAATATGATATAAACCCCATCTTTTTATCCTCGATGGCAACAATACAATACGTGCCTTGCTGCCCCTGCTGTCACTGGGAAAGGACACCGCAAGATTGAACCCAAAGCTAAGCACTTCTCCCATTGCAAGAAAGATCAATATAGTAGGCCAAACCAAACTGATAATTCGAAGAGACTTGCAAAGATATCAAATCATGCATATAAGAATTCAAAGAAGAACCAAATATTGTTCATAGATAATCTTGATCATAAACCCACAATTCATCGGATCTCAACAAACACACCGCAAAAAGTATTACATCAAATAGATCTCCAAGAAGATCGAGGAGAACATTGTATTGAGATCCAAAGAGAGAGAAGAAGCCATCTAGCTAATAACTATGGACCCAAAGGTCTATGGTAAACTACTCACACATCATCGGAGAGGCTATGGTGTTGATGTAGAAGCCCTCCATGCTCAATTCCCCCTCCGACGAAGCGCCGGAAAAGGCCCCAAGATGGGATCTCACGGGTATAGAAGGTTGCGGCGGTGGAAATAGGGTTTCGTGGTGCTCCTGGATATTTTCAGGGTATATGAGTATATATAGGCGAAAGAAGTAGGTCGGTGGAGCTGCGAGGGGCCCACGAGGGTGGGGGCACGCCTACTGTTGGGGAACGTTGCAGAAAACAAAAAATTTCCTACGGTTTCACCAAGATCCATCTATGAGTTCATCTAGCAACGAGTGATTGGATTGCATCTACATACCTTTGTAGATCACGCGCGGAAGCGTTCAAAGAACGGTGATGAGGAAGTCGTACTCGACGTGATCCAAATCACCGGAGATCCTAGCGTCGAACGGACAGCACCTCCGTGTTCAACACATGTATGGTCAGCGTGACGTCTCCTCCTTCTTGATCCAGCAAGGGGGGGAGGAGAGGTTGATGAAGACCCAGCAGCACGACGGCGTGGTGGTGGATGCAGGGCGTCACCGCAGCAGGGCTTCGCCGTTAGACTGCGAGAGGGAGAGGTGTAGCAGGGGAGAGGGAGGCGCCAAGACACAAGGGTGCCACTGCCCCTCCCTCCCCCCTTTATATAGGCCCCCTAGGGGGGCGCCGGCCCTAGGAGATGGGAACTCCTAGGGGGGGCGGCGGCCAAGGGGTGGAGTGCCCCCAAAGCCAGGTGGGGCGCCCCCCACCCTAGGGTTCCCAACCCTAGGCGCATGGGGTGGGCCTAGGGGGGCGCACCAGCCCACTATGGGCTGGTTCCCCTCCCCACTTTGGCCCATGGGGCCCTCCGGGATGGGTGGCCCCACCCGGTGGACCCCCGGGACCCTTCCGGTGGTCCCGGTACAATACCGGTGACCCTGAAACTCTCCCGATGGCCGAAACTGCACTTCCTATATATAATTCTTCACCTCCGGACCATTCCGGAACTCCTCATGACGTCCAGGATCTCATCCGAGACTCCGAACAACTTTTGGGTTACTGCATATTCATATCTCTACAACCCTAGCGTCACCGAACCTTAAGTGTGTAGACCCTACGGGTTCGGGAGACATGTAGACATGACCGAGATGGCTCTCCGGTCAATAACCAACAGCAGGATCTGGATACCCATGTTGGCTCCCACATGGTCCTCGATGATCTCATCGGATGAACCACGATGTCGAGGATTCAAGCAACCCCGTATACAATTCCCTTTGTCAATCAGTACGTTACTTGCCCGAGATTCGATCGTCGGTATCCCAATACCTCGTTCAATCTCGTTACCGGCAAGTCACTTTACTCGTACCGTAATGCATGATCCCGTGACCAGACACTTGGTCACTTTGAGCTCATTATGATGATGCATTACCGAGTGGGCCTAGAGATACCTCTCTGTCATACGGAGTGACAAATCCCAGTCTTGATCCGTGTCAACCCAACAGACACTTTCGGAGATACCCGTAGTATACCTTTATAGTCACCCAGTTACGTTGTGACGTTTGGTACACCCAGAGCACTCCTACGGTATCCAGGAGTTACACGATCTCATGGTCTAAGGAAAAGATACTTGACATTGGAAAAAACTCTAGCAAACGAACTATACAATCTTGTGCTATGTTTAGGATTGGGTCTTGTCCATCTCATCATTCTCCTAATGATGTGATCCCGTTATCAATGACATCCCCATGTCCATAGCCAGGAAACCATGACTATCTGTTGATCAACAAGCTAGTCAACTAGAGGCTCACAAGGGACACATTGTGGTCTATGTATTCACACATGTATTACGATTTCCGGATAATACAATTAAAGCATGAATAATAGACAATTATCATGAACAAGGAAATATAATAATCATTTTATTATTGCCTCTAGGGCATATTTCCAATAGTCTCCCACTTGCACTAGAGTCAATCATCTAGTTACATTGTGATGAATCGAACACCCATGGAATTCTGGTGTTGATCATGTTTTGCTCTAGGGAGAGGTTTAGTCAACGGATCTGCTACATTCAGGTCCGTATGTACTTTACAAATCTCTATGTCTCCATTTTGAACACTTTCACGAATGGAGTTGAAGCGACACTTGATATGCCTGGTCTTCCTGTGAAACCTGGGCTCCTTGGCAAGGGCAATAGCGCCAGTGTTGTCATAGAAGAGAGTCATCGGGCCCGACGCATTGGGTATGACTCCTAGGTCGTAATGAACTCCTTCACCCAGACTGCTTCGTGTGCTGCCTCCGAGGCTGCCATGTACTCCGCTTCACATGTAGATCCCGCCACAATGCTTTGCTTGCAACTGCACCAGCTTACTGCCCACCATTCAAAATATACATGTATCCGGTTTGTGACTTAGAGTCATCCAGATCTGTGTCGAAGCTAGCGTCGACGTAACCCTTTACGACAAGCTCCTCGTCACCTCCATATACGAGAAACATTTCCTTAGTCCTTTTCAGGTACTTCAGGATATTCTTGACCGCTGTCCAGTGTTCCTTGTCGGGATTACTTTGGTACCTACCTACCAAACTTATGGCAAGGTTTACATCAGGTCTGGTACACAGCATGGCATACATAATAGAACCTATGGTTGAGGCATAGGGGATGACACTCATCTCTTCTATATCTTCTGCCGTGGTCGGACATTGAGCTGAGCTCAATTTCACACCTTGCAACACAGGCAAGAACCCCTTCTTTGACTGATCCATATTGAACTTCTTCAATATCTTATCAAGGTATGTGCTTTGTGAAAGACCTATGAGGCGTCTTGATCTATCTCTATAGATCTTGATGCCTTATATATAAGCAGCTTCTCCAAGGTCCTTCATTGAAAAACTCTTATTCAAGTAGGCCTTAATGCTGTCCAAAAGCTCTATATCATTTCCCATCAAAAGTATGTCATCTACATATAATATGAGAAATGCTACAGAGCTCCCACTCACTTTCTTGTAAACGCAGGCTTCTCCATAAGTCTGCATAAACCCAAACGCTTTGATCATCTCATCAAAGCGAATGTTCCAACTCCGAGATGCTTGCACCAGCCCATAAATCGAGCATTGGAGCTTGCACACCTTGTCAACATTCTTAGGATCGAAAAAACCTTCCGGCTGCATCATATACAGTTCTTCCTTAAGATGACCATTAAGGAATGCCGTTTTGACGTCCATTTGCCATATCTCATAATCATAGTATGCGGCAATTGCTAACATGATTCAGACGGACTTCAGCTTTGCTACGGGAGAGAATGTATCATCATAGTCAACCCCTTGAACTTGTCGATAACCCTTAGCGACAAGCCTAGCTTTATAGATGGTCACATTACCAACCACGTATGTCTTCTTCTTAAAGATCCATTTATTTTCTATGGCTCGCCGATCATCGGGCAAGTCAGTCAAAGTCCATACTTCGTTTTCATGCATGGATCCTATCTCGGATTTCATGGCTTCCAGCCATTTGTCGGAATCCGGGCCCGCCATCGCTTCTTCATAGTTCGAAGGTTCACCGTTGTCTAACAACATGATTTCCAAGAAAGGGTTGCCGTACCACTCTGGTGCGAAACGTGTCCTTGTGGACCATCGAAGTTCAGTAGGAGCTTGATCAGAAGTATCTTGATCATTATCATTATCTTCCTCTCTAATTGGTGCAGGCACCACAGGAACATTTTCCTGAGTTGCGCCACTTTTCGGTTCAAGAGGTAATACTTCATCAAGTTCTACTTTCCTCCCACTTACTTCTTTCGAGAGAAACTCCTTCTCTAGAAAGGATCCATTCTTGGCAACAAAGATCTTGTCTTCGGATCTGAGGTAGAAGGTATACCCAATAGTTTCTTTAGGGTATCCTATGAAGACGCATTTTTCCGACTTGGGTTCGAGCTTTTCAGGTTGAAGTTTCTTGACATAAGCATCGCATCCCCAAACTTTTAGAAACGATAGCTTAGGCTTCTTCCCAAACCATAATTGATACGGTGTCGTCTGAACGGATTTCGACGGAGCCCTATTTAAAGTGAATGCGGCAGTCTCTAAAGCATAGCCCCAAAATGACAGCGGTAAATCGGTAAGAGACATCATAGATCGCACCATATCCAGTAGAGTGCGATTACGACGTTCGGACACACCATTACGCTGAGGTGTTCCAGGCGGCGTGAGTTGTGAAACTATTCCACATTTTCTTAAGTGTGTACCAAATTCGTGACTCAAGTATTCTCCTCCACGATCTGATCGCAAAAACTTGATTTTTCTGTCACGTTGATTCTCAACCTCACTCTGAAATTCCTTGAACTTTTCAAAGGTTTCAGACTTGTGTTTCATTAAGTAGATATACCCATATCTACTCAAGTCATCAGCGAGGGTGAGAACATAACAATAGCCACCACGAGCCTCAACACTCATTGGACCGCAGACATTAGTATGTATAATTTCCAATAGGTTGGTTGCTCGCTCCATAGTTCCTGATGTAGACCGAACCTCGTGGTGAGATCTGATCTGTTGTTGCGGCCCGATCTTTCACGACACTCCACCACCAATAGTAGCAACCTCTCGCCCGCGCACGCGATGTACACGAAGTAGAGGGTTTGAACCTTGCGGCCCAGCACGAGAAAACCAATCTCAACGAAGGTACTCACGCTCAAAACAATTTCCACGAAGAGAAATCGCAACACAGAGGTTTTTTAAAGATCCCTTCAAAACTTGATACGGGTGTCTACCCTGAAAAACACATCGTGTCTATTTCATATAAAAATAACCTGCCTTTTACATGGCGCACCTTGACTTTTATATTACCCGACCATCTAAGAAACTTGATAAGCAAGGACGGAAAATCCTATCTCTACTCTCACGGCTGAAAATTAAACAAAACAAGTCCAAAGACTTGCCTAAAGATAACTTTAGGACTCTAAGAAATTTGCCTTTTACATCTTGGCAGTTTTTATTTCCTAAACAAAACTGATGCGCCAACTTAACATAATCAGATGTCGGTGGCCCCCATCCGCATGCTTGCAAGGAGAGCACGTCACGTGGTAAAAAGTGAATGGACCTGGAACAATCTGGTGGACGAACTCTGCCGAAGTAGTACTCCACACGGCTTCTTGTTTTCTTTGTGTTACATGCATATAGGACTCCTGCGTGTGCACCAAAACCATAATGTGCTAATATCTTGGTTGCATGCCAATTAAAACCATCAGCGTAATCATGTGCACGTACATGATCTGGTGCATGTATGACTACATCCAATTCTTTTTCACTTACTTTATCTTGGTAGTTTTCTTTCGACTGAACAAAACTCATCTGAGGTCTTGTAGCTTCAGGTTTACCGGCAGACGCAACAAAAGTCTCAGCCTCCTTATTATCTGTACCAAATTGAATTAATTTTGGCATGCAAATATTATTGATCCGTAGTTCATTAAAATGCGATAATGTCTGAACAGCAACAACATCATCTGCAGTTGTGGTCATATCATCCTCTCCCTCTTGAAGTGAAACCGTCCTCGGTTTCAAATTGACCTCTTGAACAATATTTTTGTTTGCAGACTGAACGACGGCTGTACAAATTTCAGTAGCTTCGACTGTATTCTTTTTTGCATCTTCCTCTTCTTTTATCTTCTCAAGATGTTCTTTCCTCCAAGAAATAAAACGCTCATCATCCATTGGCACAAGGCTGCACATCTTACCCCTCTTGACGGTATATCTATGTGTTTTGCAATCATACACAACATCATGCTCTTTGTACCATGGCTCGCCCAATAATAAGTGACATGAAATCATTGGTACCGGAATCACGTCGCACAAAACCTCGCAAAAATAATTTCCCAACAAAAACGGTACCTTGGTTTGCTGCGTGACAGTGAGCTCTTCTTGACCCCAACGAAACAAGTATGGTTGTGGACATGGTGCCATTGGTAGATTCAGCTTCTCCACCATCTCGATGCTTGCGGCGTTGATCAAATTCATGTGATCGATCGTCATGGCACATGATCTCTCTCTCACCACCACACGGGTGTGAAATAGCCCGGCCCAGCGGCCTTCCTCCTCCAACTGAAATCCATAGCTTAGCTTACTGAATGATGATGCGCTCGTCATCTTCTCCATAGTGTCGTGAACAACCTTGCTCTGAATACCACCTGATGTAGACCGAACCTCATGGTGAGATCCGATCTGTTGTTGCGGCCCGATCTTTCACGACACTCCACCACCAATAGTAGCAACCTCTCGCCCGCGCACGCGATGTACACGAAGTAGAGGGTTTGAACCTTGCGGCCCAGCACGAGAAAACCAATCTCAACGAAGGTACTCACGCTCAAAACAATTTCCACGAAGAGAAATCGCAACACAGAGGTTTTTTAAAGATCCCTTCAAAACTTGATACGGGTGTCTACCCTGAAAAACACATCGTGTCTATTTCATATAAAAATAACCTGCCTTTTACATGGCGCACCTTGACTTTTATATTACCCGACCATCTAAGAAACTTGATAAGCAAGGACGGAAAATCCTATCTCTACTCTCACGGCTGAAAATTAAACAAAACAAGTCCAAAGACTTGCCTAAAGATAACTTTAGGACTCTAAGAAATTTGCCTTTTACATCTTGGAAGTTTTTATTTCCTAAACAAAACTGATGCGCCAACTTAACATAATCAGATGTCGGTGGACCCCATCCGCAGGCTTGCAAGGAGAGCACGTCACGTGGTAAAAAGTGAATGGACCTGGAACAATCTGGTGGACGAACTCTGCCGAAGTAGTACTCCACACGGCTTCTTGTTTTCTTTGTGTTACATGCATCTAGGACTCCTGCGTGTGCACCAAAACCACAATGTGCTAATATCTTGGTTGCACGCCAATTAAAACCATCAGCGTAATCACGTGCACGTACATGATCTGGTGCATGTATGACTACATCCAATTCTTTTTCACTTACTTTATCTTGGTAGTTTTCTTTCGACTGAACAAAACTCATCTGAGGTCTTGTAGCTTCAGGTTTACTGGCAGACGCAACAAAAGTCTCAGCCTCCTTATTATCTGTACCAAATTGAATTAATTTTGGCATGCAAATATTATTGATCCGTATTTCATTAAAATGCGATAATGTCTGAACAGCAACAACATCATCTGCAGTTGTGGTCATATCAGTTCCTGAGAATGGAGTCTTGGTCATCTTACCCATGAGGCATGGTTCGCACGTGTCAAATGATTCGTAATCAAGAGACTCTAAAAGTCCATCAGCATGGAGCTTCTTCATGCATTTGACACCTATGTGACCAAGGCGGCAGTGCCACAAGTATGTGGGACTATCATTATCAACCTTACATCTTTTGGTATTCACACTATGAATATGTGTAGCATTACGCTCGAGATTCATTAAGAATAAACCATTCACCATAGGAGCATGACCATAAAACATATCTCTCATATAAATAGAACAACCATTATTCTCGGATTTAAATGAGTAGCCATCTCGAATTAAACGAGATCCTAATACAATGTTCATGCTCAAAGCTGGTACTAAATAACAATTATTGAGGTTTAAAACTAATCCCGTGGGTAAATGTAGAGGCAGCGTGCCGACGGCGATCACATCGACCTTGGAACCATTCCCGACGCGCATCGTCACCTCGTCCTTCGCTAGTCTCCGTTTATTCCGCAACTCCTGCTTTGAGTTACAAATGTGAGCAACTGCACCGGTATCAAATACCCAGGAGCTACTACGAGTGCTGGTAAGGTACACATCAATTACATGTATATCACATATACCTTTCATTTTGCCGGCCTTCTTGTCCGCTAAGTATTTGGGGCAGTTCCGCTTCCAGTGACCACTTCCCTTGCAATAAAAACACTCAGTCTCAGGATTGGGTCCATTCTTTGGCTTCTTCCCGGCAGCTTGCTTACTGGGCGAGGCAACTCCCTTGCCATCCTTCTTGAAGTTCTTCTTACCCTTGCCTTTCTTGAACTTAGTGGTTTTGTTCACCATCAACACTTGATGATCCTTTTTGACTTCTACCTCTGCTGATTTCAGCATTGCAAATACTTCAGGAATGGTCTTTTCCATCCCCTGCATATTGAAGTTCAACACAAAGCTCTTATAGCTTGGTGGAAGTGACTGGAGGATTCTGTCAATGACCGCGTCATCCGGGAGATTAACTCCCAGCTAAGTCAAGCGGTTATGTAACCCAGACATAGTGAGTATGTGCTCACTGACAGAACTATTTTCCTCCATCTTACAGCTGAAGAACTTGTCGGAGACTTCATATCTCTCGACCCGGGCATGAGCTTGAAAACCATTTTCAGCTCTTCGAACATCTCATATGCTCCGTGTCGCTCAAAACGCTTTTGGAGCCCCGGTTCTAAGCTGTAAAGCATGCCGCACTGAACGAGGGAGTAATCATCAGCACGTGTCTACCAAGCGTTCATAACGACTTGGTTCTATGGGACGGGTGCGTCACCTAGCGGTGCTAGTAGGACATAATCTTTCTTGGCATCTATGAGGATGATCCCCAGGTTCCGGACCTAGTCCGTATAGTTGCTGCCATCGTCTTTCAGCTTGGTTTTCTCTAGGAACGCGTTGAAGTTGAGGACAATGTTGGCTATTTGATCTACAAGACATATTGTAAAGATTTTAGACTAAGTTCATGATAATTAAGTTCATCTAATCAAATTATATAATGAACTCCCACTTAGATAGACATCCCTCCAGTCATCTAAGTATAACATGATCCGAGTTAACTAGGCCGTGTCCGATCATCACGTGAGACGGACTAGTCAACATCGGCGAACATCTTCATGTTGATTGTATCTTCTATACGACTCATGCTCGACCTTTCGGTCTTCTGTGTTCCGAGGCCATGTCTGTACATGCTAGGCTCGTCAAGTCAACCTAAGTGTTTGCATGTGTAAATCTGTCTTACATCCGTTGTATGTGAACGTTGGAATCTATCACACCTGATCATCACGTGGTGCTTCGAAACAACGAACTGTCGCAACGGTGCACAGTTAGGGGGAACACTTTCTTGAAATTATTATGAGGGATCATCTTATTTACTACCGCCGTTCCAAGTAAACAAGATGCAAAAACATGATAAACATCACATGCAATCAAATAATAATAGTGACATGATATGGCCAATATCACATAGCTCCTTTGATCTCCATCTTGGGGCTCCATGATCATCTTGTCACCGGCATGACACCATGATCTCCATCATCATGATCTCCATCATCGTGTCTCCATGAAGTTGCTTGCCAACTATTACTTCTACTACTATGGCTAACGTGTTTAGCAATAAAGTAAAGTAATTTACATGGCGTTTCTCAATGACATGCAGGTCATACAAAAAATAAAGACAACTCCCATGGCTCCTGCCGGTTGTCATACTCATCGACATGCAAGTCGTGATTCCTATTACAAGAACATGATCTCATACATCACATATATATCATTCATCATTCATCACAACTTTGGCCATATCACATCACAAATCACTTGCTGCAAAAACAAGTTAGACGTCCTCTAATTGTTGTTGCAAGTTTTACGTGGCTGCAAAAGGGTTCTAGCAAGAACGTTTTCTTACCTACGTAATAGCCACAACGTGATTTGTCAACTTCTATTTACCCTTCATAAGGACCCTTTTCATCGAATCCGCTCCAACTAAAGTGGGAGAGACAGACACCCGCTAGCCACCTTATGCAACTAGTGCATGTCAGTCGGTGGAACCAGTCTCACGTAAGCGTACGTGTAAGGTCGGTCCGGGCCGCTTCATCCCACAATACCGCTCAAGCAAGATAAGACTAGTAGCGGCAAGAAAGTTGACAACATCTACGCCCACAACAAATTGTGTTCTACTCATGCAAGGAGAACTACGCATAAACCTGGTTCTGATACCACTATTGGGGAACGTTGCAGAAAACAAAAAATTTCCTACGGTTTCACCAAGATCCATCTATGAGTTCATCTAGCAACGAGTGATCTGATTGCATCTACATACCTTTGTAGATCACGCGCGGAAGCGTTCAAAGAACGATGATGAGGAAGTCGTACTCGACGTGATCCAAATCACCGGAGATCCTAGTGCCGAACGGACGGCACCTCCATGTTCAACACACCTACGGTCAGCGTGATGTCTCCTCCTTCTTGATCCAGCAAGGGGGGAGGAGAGGTTGATGAAGACCCAGCAACACGACGGCGTGGTGGTGGATGCAGGGCGTCACCGCAGCAGGGCTTCGCCGTTAGACTGCGAGAGGGAGAGGTGTAGCAGGGGAGAGGGAGGCGCCAAGACACAAGGTTGCCGCTGCCCCTCCCTCCCCCCCCTTTATATAGGCCCCCTAGGGGGGGCGCCGGCCCTAGGAGAGGGGAACTCCTAGGGGGGGCGGCGGCCAAGGGGTGGAGTGCCCCCAAAGCCAGGTGGGGCGCCCCCCTCCCCCACCCTAGGGTTCCCAACCCTAGGCGCATGGGGTGGGCCTAGGGGGGCGCACCAGCCCACTATGGGTTGGTTCCCCTCCCCACTTTGGCCCATGGGGCCCTCCGGGATGGGTGGCCCCACCCGGTGGACCCCCGGGACCCTTCCGGTGGTCCCGGTACAATACTGGTGACCTCGAAACTCTCTCGATGGCCGAAACTGCACTTCCTATATATAATTCTTCACCTCCGGACCATTCCGGAACTCCTCGTAACGTCCAGGATCTCATCCGGGACTCCGAACAACTTTCGGGTTACTGCATATTCATATCTCTACAACCCTAGCGTCACCGAACCTTAAGTGTGTAGACCCTACGGGTTCGGGAGACATGTAGACATGACCGAGACGGCTCTCCGGTCAATAACCAACAGCGGGATCTGGATATCCATGTTGGATCCCACATGCTCCTCGATGATCTCATCGAATGAACCACGATGTCGAGGATTCAAGCAACCCCGTATACAATTCCCTTTATCAATCGGTACGTTACTTGCCCGAGATTCGATCGTCGGTATCCCAATACCTCGTTCAATCTCGTTACCGGCAAGTCATGTTACTCATACCGTAATGCATGATCCCGTGACCAGACACTTGGTCACTTTGAGCTCATTATGATGATGCATTACCGAGTGGGCCCAGAGATACCTCTCCATCATACGGAGTGACAAATCCCAGTCTTGATCCGTGTCAACCCAACAGACACTTTTGGAGATACCCGTAGTATACCTTTATAGTCACCCAGTTACGTTGTGACGTTTGGTACACCCAGAGCAATCCTACGTTATCCGGGAGTTACACGATCTCATGGTCTAAGGAAAAGATACTTGACATTGGAAAAAACTCTAGCAAACGAACTATACGATCTTGTGCTATGTTTAGGATTGGGTCTTGTCCATCACATCATTCTCCTAATGATGTGATCCCGTTATCAATGACATCCCCATTTCCATAGCCAGGAAACCATGACTATCTGTTGATCAACGAGCTAGTCAACTAGAGGCTCACTAGGTACACATTGTGGTCTATGTATTCACACATGTATTACGATTTCCGGATAATACAATTAAAGCATGAATAATAGACAATTATCATGAACAAGGAAATATAATAATCATTTTATTATTGCCTCTAGGGCATATTTCCAACACCTACCCCCGGGGCGCGCTTCCCTGCCTCGTGGCTTCCTTGCTGTTTCGTTGATGTCCACTCCAAGTCTCCTGGATTGCGTTTGTTCTAAAAACGATCCTCGCGAAGGTTTCATTTCGTTTGGATTCCGTTTGATATTCCTTTTTACGAAACACTGAAATAGGCAAAAAAACAACAATTTGCACTCGGCCTTTGGTTAGTAGGTTAGTCCCAAAAATAATATAAATGTGCATATTAAAGCCCATTAAACATCCAAACAGATAATATAATATCATGGAACAATAAAAAATTATAGATATGTTGGAGACGTATCAAGCATCCCCAAGCTTAATTCCTACTCGTCCTCGAGTAGGTAAATGATAAAAAAAATAATTTTTGATGTCGAATGCTACCTAACATAATTTTCAATGTAATTTTCTTTATTGTGGCATGAATGTCCAGATCTGAAAGATTCAAGACAAAAGTTTAATATTGACATAAAAATAATAATACTTCAAGCATACTAATTAAACAAACATGTCTTCTCAAAATAACATGGCCAAAGAAAGTTCATCCCTACAAGATCATATAGTTTGGCTATGCTGCATCTTCGTCACACAAAATACTCAAATCATGCACAACCTCGGTTTCAGCAAAGCAATTGTTTCATACTTTCATTTTTTCAAACTTTTTCAACTTTCACGCAATACATGAGCGTGAGCCATGGACATAGCACTATAGGTGGAATAGAATATGATAATGGGGATTGTGTGGAGAAGACAAAAAAAGAGAAAGTCTCACATTAACGTGGCTAATCAACGGGCTAGGGAGATGCCCATCAATTGATGTCAATGCAAGGAGTAGGGATTGCCATGCAACGGATGCACTAGAGTTATAAATGTATGAAAGCTCAACAAAAGAAACTAAGTGGGTGTGCATCCAACTTGCTTGCTCATGAAGACCTAGAGCATTTGAGGAAGCCCATTGTTGGAATATACAATCCAAGTTCTATAATGAAAAATTCCCACTAGTATATGAAAGTGACAAAATAAGAGACTCTCTATCATAAAGATCATGGTGCTACTTTGAAGCACAAGTGTGAAAAAGGATAGTAACATTGTCCCTTTTATTCTTTTTCTTCTTATTTTTTGTCCTTTCTTTTTTTGGGACAATGCTCTAATAATGATGATCATCACACTTCTATTTAATTACAACTCAAAGATTACAACTCAATACTAGAACAAAATATGACTCTATATGGATGCCTCCAGCGGTGTACCGGAATAGGCAATGAATCAAGAGTGACATGTATGAAAAATTATGCATGGAGGCCTTGCCACAAATAAGATGTCAACTACATGATCATGCAAGGCAATATGACAATGATGAAGTGTGTCATAATAAATGCAACGGTGGAAAGTTGCATGGCAATATATCTCGGAATGGCTATGGAAATGCCATAATAGGTAGGTATGGTGGCTGTTTTGAGTAAGGTATAAGGAGGTTTATGTGTGATAGAGCGTATCATATCACGGGGTTTGGATGCACTGGCGAAGTTTGCACCAACTCTTGAGGTGAGAAAGGGCGATGCACGGTACCGAAGAGGCTAGCAATGATGGAAAGGTGAGAGTGCGTATAATCCATGGACTCAACATTAGTCATAAAGAACTCACATACTTATTTCCAAAATCTACAAGTCATCAAAACAAAGTACTACACGCATGCCCCTAGGGGAAGGGTTGGTAGGAGTTAACCATCGCGTGATCCCGACCTCCACACAAAGGAGGACAGTCAAAGAATAAATCATGCTTCAAATTTGTCACACAACGGTTACCATACGTGCATGCTACGGGACTTGCAAACCTCAACACAAGTATTTCTGAAATTCACAATTAATCAACTAGCACAACTCTAATATCCCCATCCTCATATCTTAAAACAATCATCAAGTATCAAACTTCTCATAGTATTCAATGCACTCTATATGAAAGTTTTTATTATACCCATCTTGGATGCCTATCATATTAGGACTAATTTTATAGACAAAGCAAATTACCATGCTGTTCTAAAGGACTCTCAAAATAATATAAGTGAAGCATGAGAAATCAATAATTTCTATAAAATAAAACCGCCACCGTGCTCTAAAAGATATAAGTGAAGCACTAGAGCAAAATTATCTAACTCAAAAGATATAAGTGAAGCACATAGAGTATTCTAATAAATTTAGATTCATGTGTGTCTCTCCAAAAGGTGTGTACAGAAAGGATGATTGTGGTAAACTAAAAAGCAAAGACTCAAATCATACAAGACGCTCCAAGCAAAACACATATCATGTGGTGAATAAAAATATAGCCTCTAAAGTTACCGATAGACGAAGACGAAAGAGGGGATGCCTTACGGGGCATCCCCAAGCTTAGGCTTTTGGTTGTCCTTGAATTTTACCTTGGGGTGCCTTGGGCATCCCCAATCTTAGGCTCTTGCCACTCCTTATTCAAAAATCCATCAAATTTTTACCCAAAAACTTGAAAACTTCCCAACACAAAACTCAACAGAAAATCTCATGAGCTCCGTTAGTGTAAGAAAACAAACCACCATTTTAAGGTACTGTAATGAACTCATTCTTTATTTATATTGGTGTTAAACCTACTGTATTCCAACTTCTCTATGGTTCATACCCCCCGATACTAGCCATAGACTCATCAAAATAAGCAAACAGCACACGAAAAACAGAATCTGTCAAAAACAGAACAGTCTGTAGCAATCTGTATCAAACGCAAACTTCTGGAACTTAACAAATTCTGATCAATTAGGAAGTTCTAGATAATTTGTTTATTAATCTAATGCAAAAAGAATCAATTGAAAATCACGTTTCTGTGATTTATGAAAACTAATCTCGTGAGTGCAAAAGTTTCTGTTTTGCAGCAAGATCAAATTAACTATCACCGTAGGTTATTCTAAAGGTTTTACTTGGCACAAACATTAATTAAAACACAAAACCACATCTAACCAGAGGCTAGATGAATTATTTATTACTAAACAGGAACAAAAATAAAATCGGGTTGCCTCCCAATAAGTGTTATCGTTTAACACCCCTAGCTAGGCATAAAAACAATAATAGATCTAAGTATTGCCATAATGATAAGGTAAATCACGAAAACTCATCTCATATTCCCTACGTTCAGCAGCAAGTTTTCTTTGTGGCAAGCAAAAGTAATCGAAAGGGCTAAATTTAATGGGAGAAAAGTCCCCAAAATCAAGCTCAGGAGGTATGGGTTCCTCCTTTGGCCCCTCATATTGCACAACCAATTCATCATTATAAGCATTCTTTTGGCAAAAAGTCATGAGCCTTTGCTCAAGAGAAAAACCTAACCCATTGTTTTGAATAGCAAAATCATCATTATTTTCGGTGATTCTATCAACTAGAACATCGGTAGGAACCCTTTTTCTAAGGTTTTCATTATAAGCAACATGATCTAAAGATTGTAAATGCATTATGTCTTCTTGATTAAAAAGGATAGCTTCTATGGGAGGACGACCCACGTCCACCGTATAATGCGCAAAAATTTCTTTGGCCTCTTTCATTATAAACCTGAGCTCATGTAACAAAAAGATAGTAGTTGCTCGCTTAACAGAAGAATGCTCAATATTGGAAAATTCTAGAGAAATCCTTTGTATGCAAGGATGCAAATGAATAAACTGTCTTTCAAGTTCAACTACGAGCAAGGATACTGCATCCACAAGACTACTAGTTCTATGAAGAGTAGACCCACCCATAGTGGGCAAGGCACCAGCACAAGTAAAGAAATCTTTAATAACCCCTTTTCTAATAATATTACCACTACCGATCCGAAACTTTTTAGTGTGCAAACTAGTAGGTTTTTCAAGAGGATCATCAAAAGCATCAAAGTTTCCCACATTATTACTATTATCCTTATCAATGATAACCTCCCCCATTTCAGACATGATGGCAACAAATCGCACAAAGAGGGGGCTCACAAAAAGGTAGGCAAAAAGAGACAGACGAAAAAGGGCGAATAAACGGCAAAGGTGAAGTGGGGGAGAGGAAAACGAGAGGCAAATGGAAAATAATGTAATGCGAGGGATAAGAGTTTGTGATGGGTACTTGGTATGTCTTGACTTGTGCGTAGATCTCCCCAGAAACGGCGCCAGAAATCCTTCTTGCTACCTCTTGAGCATGCGTTGGTTTTCCCTTGAAGAGGAAAGGGTGATGCAGCAAAGTAGCATAAGTATTTTCCTCAGTTTTTGAGAACCAAGGTATCAATCCAGTAGGAGACTACACGCAGATCCCTAGTACCTGCACAAACAATTAGGAACCTTGCAACCAACATGATAAAGGGGTTGTCAATCCCTTCATGGCCACTTGCAAAATTGAGATCTGATAGAGATAATAAGATAAATATTTTTGGTAGTTTTGTTGTATAGATTGGAAAGTAAAGATTGCCAAATAAAAGAATGGCAACATAAATTGGCAAGTTGACGGGAAACTCATATGATGTAAAATAGACCCGGGGGCCGTAGGTTTCACTAGTGGCTTCTCTCAAGATAGCATATTTTATGGTGGGTGAACAAACTACTGCCGAGCAATTGATAGAAAAGTGCATAGTTATGAGAATATCTAGGCATGATCATGTATATAGGCATCACGTCCGTGACAACTAGACCGAAACGATTCTGCATCTACTACTATTACTCCACACATCGACCGCTATCCAGCATTGTCACACCCTAGCTAGTCATGCATCAGAGTGTGTGCATCATGTTTAAATTTTCCATTTAATTTGAAATGGGGATTTGTGGAACCCTCAGAATCATTTTTGAAAATGATCCAAATAAAAATTTCTCCAAAAGGGTCCAAGAAAATGCTCATGTGGCTCTCTGAAAATATTGGACAGAGATAAAAATCAAACCAATATTTTTAAGAGCTCATAGGTATTTATTTTGGGCTTTTGGAATTAATGCATAAATATTTGCATTGGAAATATATTAATTATATATATTAATATATGTCCAAATATTATGCCATTTATAAAGGAGCTCTGGAATAATATATCTAGCTCCTGCAAAAATTGGCATAAGTTAAATAAATGATTTAATATATTTTTTAAATCAAAACAAATGTCAGAAATTTGAAAACAGAAAAATAAATAACAGGAGGAGCTTACCTGGGCTCCTCCCTGTGCAGCCCAGCCAGCTGGCCGGCCCAGCCAGCAGGCGGCCCAGCCCGCCTCCCTCCTCTGTCGTCTTCGTCCTCGACAGAGGGAGGGGAGTGTGGCCGGCGCGCGCGCGCCACCGCGCCACACCACCTCTCTCCCTGCCTGCCTGCCCTCCCCTCCTCGCTCGATGCCCCGGACGACGCCACACCTCTCCCCCTGCTCTCTCTCACTCTCCCTCAGTTCCTCCCTCCTCTCCCTCGCTCTCTCTCTCACACGGCCGAACACCACCGTCGCCGCCGTTCGCCTTAGCAGCCGTCTCCGGCCACCCCTCGCTCCCCCGACTAGCTCAGGAGCTCCGCCTCGACCCCCTCTTCCTCCCCACCGCTCCACGGGTCTCCGGAAGCCCTGCATCGCCGCCATGTCGCCGTTCCCCTCCTCGGCCACCGGAGATCGTCGCCGTCGAATCGGGAGCTACCGGTCGTCCCCGAGCCCGCTAACCATCCCTGCAGCTCCGCGGTGAGCCACTGATTCGATTCCCCCTTGCCCCGTCGTCCCTAGCCTTCTGCAGCTGCCGCCCCCCTTGAGCTCCGAAGCTCGACGCCGCCGGCGATGTCGCCGTCGTGGCCACGGTCACCGTAGCGCCCAACCGAGCACACCCACGCACTCACCGCACCGCGTAGAAGCCGTAGGCGCCAACCCCGCATCCCCGCAGCCGTTGTAGCCTCGACCCCGAGCTCAACCGAGCTCCGGCAGCCGCCACGGTCGTTGCCGTCGACGGTACCGGCCACCCCAGGCTCGGCCACCACCACCGTTCGACGCGCGGGAGCAAGAGCTCTCCAACGAGCCCAAGCACGGCCTCGCCCGTGCCCTGTAGCGCGATTCCGCATCGCGCCGCCGTCTCGGGCCTCGCCGGTGTCATGTCGCCGGTGGGTTTGACCCACTTTGACCACGGCAGGACCCCCCTGAGTCCCTGACAGGTGGGCCCAGCCCTGTAGCTAATTAGGATTAGCGCTAACCACTGTTAGTTAACCCCCTGACACTGACCAGTGGGCCCCAGCGCCACTAACCCCTAATTAGGAATAAACTAACCCTGTTTAACCCCCCTGTCACTGACGTGTGGACCCCACACGTCAGGTTTGACTCCAGCCAGCCACAGTTGACCACTGACGTCATGCTGACGTCATGCTGGCGCAATATTTATATTTCTGGATTTAATTTAAATCAGGAAATTCCAGAATATTATTTAAACTTTAAAAATTCATAACTTTTATTCTGTAACTCCAAATTGGACAATTTATATATGAAAAATGATCAGAAAAATCCAAGCTATCCATCTGTACTATTTCCATGCATGATCAAACAAGTTAAATTGATGTTTTAAGCAGAACAAGGAAAAGCACTTTAAAAGGCCATGTTTGAGTTTGAAATTTGAATCTTTGATTCAAATTTGTTCAAACCCTTCTGGTTTTAGTTGCATTAGCCCAACACACTCATATTGCCATGTTTCATGCATGCATCATATTGTTGCACATTGTTTGGTGATGGTTGTATATCGGTGTTCCTTGCGACAGGTTCTGCCTCCGAGGAGTACCGTGATTACCCTAACGAAGAACCGTATCAGTGCATCGAACCATCAGGCAAGCAACCAACCATTTGATCATATCGATACAATCCCATGTTCTCGCTCCTGCTCTCCTTTACTGCATTAAGACAACGCGTTTCAAACTGCTGTGTGCTACGGTAGTTGAACCCATTTCCTCTGCATGACCTGTCATTTCCACAGTAACTAGATGAAACCCACTAGCATGTGTAGGAGTTGATTGAGCCATATGTATGTGTTGTTCCTACCTTGCTATGCCTGCTATGCTTAGAGTCGTGTCAGGTCTGGTTCATCTGGGTGATGGGCTAGAGTGAAATGTTTATGTCGGAAATGAGAGTGGTGTGGTGAACACGATTTGGTAAAGGTATCGATGAGAGGCCATGTAGGAGTACATGGTGGGTTGTTTCATTGAAGCCGACCTTAAGCACTGAGATCTGTATGTGTGATTTAAGAATCAGCTACTACCATGCATTGGGCCCGAAACCAATGGACCCTCTCGGCTTCTTATTCACCCTAGTTCTCCGTCCAGGAGTTGCAAGTAGTTTCTGGTGTTTGTAGCCTACTGGAGGCCGTGGACAGCGCCGACCGTAGGGGTGGGCTGTGATGCGGTAGGTACGTGGCCGGGTGTACCGAATACCCGTTAGGTATCTCGGGAACCCTGTTCACATCGTTCGGGGCCGTATGGGAAACCTCGGCCGGACTCCCTGCGGATGGAACCTGAATAGGCGATAAACCTGGACTGGAGGCTTAGGTGATTAGGTAGGTCGTGGCCGACACCCGCGTTGGGCTTCCGCTTGAAGGTTGCCGAGTACATGTCGTGTAAACGACGGTAAGTGGTGAGAGCGTGTATGAAGAAGTACACCCCTGCAGGGTTAACATGATCTATTCGAATAGCCGCGTCCGCGGTAAAGGACTACTTGGTTGCCTATACAGTTCATAGACAAGTAAATGGAAACTGCTAAAAGCCTCAAGATAAGTGTGAGTGCCGAGGATGGCTCTTCCGTAGGAAGACGGAGGTGGATCCTCGGTAGTGTATTGAAGTGGTGAGTAGTGGACTCGTGTGCGCAAAACATTTCAAGTTGGAGTATCGTAGGATAGTCTAGCCAAGAGTCAAAGCTGGCTTGCTGCAATAACTCCACCAACCCTTCTTGATACTATGCATGTATGTAGGATCTGATGTAAGTCTTGCTGAGTACCTTTGTACTCATGTTGCTATAATCTACATTTTTACAGAAGACGCTGCAACCCCTTCTGATGGGTTCTATGTAGACGTTGACATCAACGAGTAGGCTAAAGACCCAGGTGGTGACCCTGAGCTTGTGATGGACCACGTAGTATAGCTAGGCTTCCAAGCCTCTTTTATTTTACTAGTTGTCTGTACCCAGACAATGTATTTCCGCTGCTGGCTTGTATGACTGTGTGACTTGTATGTTGGGTCGTGAGACCCGTACCTTTGTGAATGTTATGTATGGCTCCCTGAGCCTTAAATAAAGTACTTGTGTCATAGAGTCATGTTGTGATGCTTCGTTGTATTTGCATATATCGAGCATATTGTGTGTATGATTGAAATGCTTGGTATGTGTGGGATCTGACTATCTAGTTGTTTATCTTTAGTAGCCTCTCTTACCGGGAAATGTCTCCTAGTGTTACCGCTGAGCCATGGTAGCTTGCTACTGCTCTGGAACACTTAGGCTGGCCGGCATGTGTCCTTCTTCGTTCCTGTGTCTGTCCCTTCGGGGAAATGTCACGCTTTGAGTACCGGAGTCCTGTTAGCCCGCTACAGCCCGGTTTACCGGAGTCCTGCTAGCCCAGTGCTACAGCCCGGACCCACTTGCTGATGACCGACACGTTCGAAGCTGGGTCATGGATGCCTGTCCCTGTAAGTCTGTGCCACTTTGGGTTTACGACTAGTCATGTCAGCCCGGGCTCTTTATCATATGGATGCTAGCGACACTATCATATACGTGAGCCAAAATGCGCAAACGGTCCCGGGCAAAGGTAAGGCGACACCGTGGGGATACCGTGCGTGAGGCCGCAAAGTGATATGAGGTGTTACCGGCTAGATCGATGTGACATCGAGTCGGGGTCCTGACAGCGTTGGCATCAGAGCCGGACTGCCTGTAGGTTCTCCAAGCCAAACTGGTCGATGTTGAGTCTAGAAATTCTTTAGTTATATGTAGGGGAATTGTTTGTGGGTTGGAACGTAAGGCTCTTTTTACTCCTTTATCTTATGACATTCTGATCTGAGTCAGTCCATTCTTCCACCGGGGGTTAAGGAATTAGGATCTGTTCTCTCTATCAGGATCACGTGTTACTAATCAGTAGTACCTTATAAGTTTGATGGATACAAGCCTAGTTCAGTTCTACTACCACATTATGTTGTTAGAATGGATTCAGAACTTTGATATGATGATGTTGAGTGTGTACGAAATCCTTTGTCAAATGTCTCAAAATCCTTCTTGAGCATTTACAGCTGTTATGCTGCCGAAATTTTGCTAGAAATTCTAATGCCTTTGCATTATGATTGTGCTTTCAGATGGCCACTCGCGACCTCAATCAAGTGGTTCGCCTGACTCGATGCCTAGATGTACCCGGCCATACTGCCAAGTTGGTCAGGGTAATGACTGAGGCTGGATACCGCTGGTATCCTGAGTACACGGTCGAAGAGCAATTTCGGGACTTTAATCAAAGCCAGTATCTCTGCACTGTCAGGATATTTCCATCTTATCCTGGATCCACCGAGCCCCTTCACTGCTCTTATGGACTCGGGGTTACTATTGAGATGGCTGTGCAGGACGCCGCCTACTCTATGATGACCATTATGCGAGTCAGATCTGGTTTATTTCGGGACTCTGATTTCCGGTATATGCCAGGATCACTTCCGGGAGCACAAGGGTATCTCCAGGCTATCTATGCTGACCCCACTCAGGAGGATTCACGGACTCGCACCACTGCTGAGATGCTCGAGGATAAGGACCGTGAAAATCGGGCCTTAAGGTTAGAGCTCTTCAATACCCGTGCTGACCACTGGGCCACTTTGACTCGGTTCGCACCGGCGGTGCAAGCTGGATGTTCAGATATGCGCGATCTCTATCCTGTGAGATCTGCTCTGCCAGACGTGATGGTTTGGCGTGATGTAGGAGGCATCACCCCACCTCGCGGTCCCCGCAGGCCACCGTCTGTTGGTCCAAGGCCTCATCCTAGCCCCTATGGTCCACAAGCTCCGCGAGATCGTCTGTTTCCGGATGATCATGTTGAGCTTCCAGGCTATGGAGGTGACTTTTACAAGGACTACTACGGATCGGTCTGAGTTAGTGGTAGTATCACTAGTTCGCACTAGCTGTGTCGTCTATCGTCCCGCGTGACTCGTGGGATATGACCTAGTTTGTACTCTTTCCGGAGGTGTAGGAAAATAATGTATAGGAGCTTGGAATGCCTCCGATGAGATGTAATCCTTTTCTCACCATGATAGTACTTTGTTTGGTCTTGTACTAAACCCTGTATGGTGTGTATGACGATGGAATAAAAGAAGCAGTTTCTGTTTTACCATGTCATACGGATGATCATCTTGCATTTCGAGTTATTCCTTACATTCTGTATCCTATGTCGGAATTTTATCATCCTGACTAAATCATTGTCTTGTTTACCTAGGATGGTCAACACGCGCGCTAACCCTGCTTCTCAAGAGCAGGCCGAAGGCAGTGAAGGCAGGAATGAAAATCTGCCTCATCCTCCTTCCCTAGCCGAGGTTATGATGGAAGCTGAGAGAAACAAGCGGGAGACCAACCGTTTGTTGGAGCGTATTGAACAGAACACGACACACCATCAGAGGACTAACGTGGTGTCACTCAGTGATTTTATCAAATTACATCCACCCACGTTCCACCACTCCGTCGAGCCTCTCGACGCTGATGACTGGCTTCGCAGTATCTCTCACAAACTGCGTTCCGCGCTGGTAGCGGAGGCTGACAAGGTCACCTTTGCTGCATATCATCTTGAAGGCCCCGCCAGTCTATGGTGGGAGAATTATGGAGCTATGCGCCCAGCGGGCCATGTCACTACTTGGGCTGAGTTCAGCGAGGCTTTCCGTGAACATCACATTCCGGAGGGTCTCATGGACCGTAAACGTGAGGAATTTTGCAGTTTCACCCAAGGCCGACTTTCTGTGGATGCTTACAGCAGGGAGTTTGGTAACCTCGCACGATATGCAACCGAGGAAGTTTCTACTGACGCCAAGAAGCAAGCAAGGTTCCGTAAGGGCCTTAGTCCTGAGCTTCGCCGCGACCTCCGTCTGCATGAGTGCACGTCTTTCCAGAAACTTGTCAACAAAGCCATCAGTGCTGAAACTGGTCAGACTGACTATGACGCAACACGCAAGCATGGCCGTGACATGGGCTCCTCATCCGGTGCTGGTCCTCAGAAGCGCCGCGTGTGGGTGCCCAACACCGCCCTGCCACCCAGGTTCACATCGAGGCCATCTTTCCAGGCGCCTCGCCCTGTTCAACAGTCTGCACCGGCCAAGCCCTATGGTGGTCCAACCAATAATGCTCCTCCACGTACCAGTTCCGTGACTTGTTTCAAGTGTGGGGAATCTGGCCACTATATGCGTGAGTGTCCCCAGACCAACCCCAACCAGTCTGCTAAAGCTGTTGGTCGTGGCAAGCCGACAGGAAAAGTATTCCACGCCAAACCGGTCACCGCTTCACGTGGCCATGTCAACTGTATCTCTGCCGAAGAAGCTCAAGAGGATCCCAACGTCGTTCTCGGTACGCTTCTTGTTAACTGCCACCCGGCATCTGTTCTTTTCGATACAGGAGCCTCTCATTCATTTATATCCGAGAACTATGCTCGTTTGCATAACGTTGCATTCTGTGACATGCCATCCACTATGGAAATTTCTACTCCCGGGTCTAGATGGCAGACCTCTAGGGTAAGTTATGGAAATGAAATCCAAGTCGACAGACTTGTTTTCCTTGCATCGTTGATAGCCCTTAAATTTTCAGATATTAATATCATTTTGGGTATGGACTGGATGTCAGCTCATCATGCCAAAATTGATTGCTTCTCTAGGACTGTTCAACTCACTCACCCTTCGGGCAAGATAGTCAATGTCTTGACCCGATTAGCCAAGCGACAATTATATTCTCTTAACGCCAGCCCTTTGCCAGACCTTGAGGACGTTCCGGTAGTCCGTGACTTTCCGGATGTTTTCCTAGAGGAATTGCCAGGTGTTCCACCTGACAGGGATGTTGAGTTCGTAATAGACCTCATTCCAGGAACCGTTCCGATTGCTAGAAGACCTTATAAGATGGCACCCTTAGAACTAGCCGAGCTTAAGAAACAACTCGATGAGTCCTTGAAAAAGGGTTTCATCCGACCTAGTTCATCTCCGTGGGCTTGCCCCGTCCTATTCGTCAAGAAGAAGGATGGTACGGACCGGATGGTTGTAGATTACCGACCTGTCAATCTGGTCACAATCAAGAACAAATATCCACTTCCCAGGATCAACGATCTGTATGATCAGCTCGCTGGATCCTCAGTCTTCTCCAAGATGGATTTGAGGTTGGGCTACCATCAAATCAAAATCAGAAACGGGGACATTCCTAAAACGGCCTTTGTTACTCGTTATGGCCAATACGAGTACACCGTCATGTCCTTCGGTTTAACCAACGCTCCAGCCACCTTTTCTCGGTTAATGAACTCAATCTTCATGGAGTATTTGGATAAATTCGTCGTGGTTTACCTCGATGATATACTCATCTACTCCAAGAACGAGGAAGAACATGCCGAACATCTAAGGCTAGTGTTGCAGAAACTTCGAGAGCATCGCCTTTATGCCAAATTTTCTAAATGTGAATTCTGGTTGCCAGAAGTGACCTACCTGGGTCATGTAATATCTGGTAAAGGTATTGCTGTTAACCCTGAGCGAGTTCAAGCCGTCCTTAATTGGACTCCACCTGAATCGGTCAAGCAAGTTCGGAGCTTTCTGGGCTTAGCGAGCTATTGTCGTCGCTTTGTCGAGAACTTCTCCAAAGTTGCCAAACCTCTAACCGAACTCCTCAAGAAAGATAAGAAGTTCGAGTGGACTCCACAATGTGAGCACAGCTTTCAGGAACTGAAAAGACGCCTGACTTCTGCTCCCGTACTGGTACCGCCAGACTTCTCCAAAGACTTTGTTATCTACTGCGACGCCTCGCGACAAGGACTAGGTTGCATCCTTATGCAAGATCGACATGTAATTGCCTACGCTTCACGGCAATTGCACCCACATGAGGAGAATTATCCTACTCATGACCTAGAGCTTGCAGCTGTAGTCTATGCACTTAAAACCTGGCGACATTACCTCCTCGGTAATCGTTGCGAAATATTCACTGATCACCAAAGTCTGAAGTACATTTTCACCCAACCGGATCTGAATCTCAGACAAAGACGTTGGGTTGAATTGATCACAGACTTCGACCTAGGAATAACCTACACCCCAGGGAAAGCCAACGTCATGGCTGATGCGCTAAGTCGTAAATCTTATTGTAACAACCTGATGTTACAACAAAGTCAACCGCTTCTCCATGAGGAATTTCGGAAGCTTAACCTTCACATTGTACCTCAAGGTTTTCTTTCCACCTTGGTGGCAAAACCTATCCTTATGGATCAGATTATCAAAGCACAGAAGGTAGATCCGGGAATCTCCCGCATCAAGAGAAACATTCAGAAAGGAATTGCGAATTGCTTCTCCATTAATGATCAAGGGGTCGTATACTTCGGGAATCGACTAGTGGTTCCCAAAGTGTGAAACCTGAGGCGATTGATCCTTAAGGAAGCTCATGAATCTCCTCTCACCATTCATCCCGGTAGTACTAAGATGTATCAGGACCTACGCCAGAGGTTCTGGTGGACTAGGATGAAGAGAGAAATTGCTCAGTATATTGCAAATTGCGACGTCTGTCGTCGTGTTAAAGCAGAGCACCAACGGCCTGCTGGCACCCTTCAACCCTTAGCTATTCCTGAATGGAAATGGGATAAAATTGGTATGGATTTCATTACCGGTTTTCCCAGGACCAAGAGAGGGAATAATGCTATTTTCGTCGTTGTCGATCGTCTTTCCAAAGTAGCCCATTTCCTACCTGTTCGTGAGAGTATAACCACTAGTCAGCTGGCAGACTTATACATCTCCCGAATAGTGTCCCTCCATGGTGTTCCTTTGGAAATTAACTCGGATCGAGGAAGTCTTTTCACCTCTCGATTTTGGGAAAGTTTCCAAAATGCTATGGGAACCCGTCTCTCCTTTAGCACCGCCTTCCACCCTCAGTCGAGTGGTCAAGTGGAACGCGTCAACCA